>NC_139347.1:62028286-62184979 GCF_055883805.1 Amblyomma maculatum | reverse complement strand
CTTCGCTATTACAATTGCGTTTAGCCTACCAAGCAACTCGCTTTCACCGAGAAAGTGAAATGCGTCGTAGAATTTTAGGAGACAGTCGTACGAAAGTCAAACGCGTGTGCTACTGTATCACCCCAGTGGCAGAAAGGTAGGATCTGTCGCCGGCAGAGCACATTCGTGAAATCATTGTTGCACAGTTAACTTTTGCCGCCTCTGCCAAAGCGGACGGAAACAGGAGATTACGCCGTGGTTAGGGCACAAGTAAAGGCTACAGTACCAGCAGCACAACCGCGTTTAGTCCTGCTTGTGTGACGATGCTCAACAATAAGGCAGACAATTCCGTCATCAGTACCTACAGAAATAGAAAGGAACGGAAGGAAACACGGTCATTACCTTGCGTCCTGAAGCGCGCGTCTGCCGCGTACGTGTCTTGCCTTGGCAATATATAACTTCGGTACTCAGTTCAATCGCATTTTATTGGTTGGTCAATTTTTTGCCCGGTAATGGTGTGCGTGCACCGGTAATTCACTGAGGAGACGCCCACTGAATCCAGGAGCTGGTCCTACGTGCTGCCCAATGTGTCTGTCCACTGCGCAGTTATAGCTGCTATCACGGGACAGAAAACGAAGTTGTACATGTTTCCGCGCACAAGCCCGCTACTATTCCCAATAATTTTTCCTTTGTTTGCTTGCCGATAGTCATCGGCTGTCTTCGGGCTGTAGCGGATTCGAAGCGAGTTGATTGGTTGGTTGCGCGCTGTCCTGCCCGCGGCCTTTCTAAAAGTGCTGGAGGAAAAATGCAAAACAGACACCACGCGCTCGCCGGTACCGCGCTGTCTGCTTAGCGCTTTTACGTCTGTCGATATTCGAAATCATCGGCAGCAATAAGCATCGAATGTGTCTGCCGCTGCTGAACTAAACGTAGGTATTTGCGTCAGCCACTGATTTGTAGGAAACACTGTCGATCGGCCCTCTCGTCTACCACGGGTATGATAATCCTTACATTTTTTTTTTATTTCACCGCGAATACTTGGAGGGAATATTTTCGTTGTTTATCCGAAGAAGCTCGGAACTACACAACTTGTGTAAACAAGCATCTTGTGAAATTTGTCCGAGTTAAACCTTTGTTGTCTATGTCATACACGGGGAATGATGAGTTTCCAATACAGTTGCTTTTATTTCTGCCACCACTTACTGTAGTAAAAGCTGAAGCTGTGCTCTCACACTAACGGCAAGATTCTTTACAGATATCCCTGCGTTTTCTTTTCTTTGTACAATTTCTTTCTTCTTTTTCTTCTTTTATTTCTTTTTCTTTTCTTTTTTCTGAAAGAATACCTAATCTTCTTGCTGGGATTCTTTTCATTAATTACCTACCTCAGTGACTTACATTTCAGTCCGTGCAACCACGTCTAAGTACTATGTAACAGTCGCTGCGCTACAGTTTATGACTGTAGGCTCCGAGCCCATAGGTTTAAATCATATATCGACGACCGCATTCCGATGCAGGATAAATAGAACAACTCTCGTGTACTGCGATTACAGTGCACATCAAAGGTCTTGGGGTAGTCTAAACAAATCAGGAGCATAAATCTATGGCTTGTATAATAGCCCGTACAGCTTCCACATACAAAATTATTTAATAATCGATCACTCAGTCGCTGTTAAGGGCATTCACAATTTTCAAGGTTATAATTGAAAATGCTAGCTTGCGTCGAAGGCCAGCTCACTGCATGGGAAAAAAAGTGGCCAAAAACTGCCCCCGTTCTTGCCTTCCGTATGCTCATCTCGCAGAACGGCGGAAAATAAAAAAGAAATAAAGAAATAAAGAGATGCTCTTCTACATTAAGAGTTGGCACCAGTCACATAAAAAAAAAAATAAAAACAATAAAAGGAGATATGAAATTACAAAAATGAAATCAGGGGAAAGCATAAATGATAGAAAGCTGCACATCTCATCTTCCTGCAGCCGTATGTCAACGTATTTAAAATTGGTCTGAGCAGGAATACGTATTCTTAACCAAAGCCAAAGAGCGATGAGCACAGGGATATTGCAAGAGCGGTGCACCTCAAAACGACGGCAAGATAGCGAGCTGCAACGTGGGCGTGCACAGCGTACGCAAAGGAACAATATTCCACTCGTTAGTCGACTCACTGCAGCGTTTGGCTTGCTGTGCTTTCTTTTTATGGCTGTCGTGTGCTTGTACGCGCACCTTATACTTGCGTGCGTGTGTGCATTGTTATTCATGTGCATGTGCTAAATCAGACATCACCAAGTGAGCATCGATTATTATGGCTGAAGGCCTACTACACCTATAATAAAATTTTAAGAGAAAGCAGTTTAACATCGGCTTCGTAAAAACGTACGTATCAAAACGACTCACATACAAGATACGTTAAACCATGCAGATGGATGGCGCAACTCTATTGCTACGACAGTATCTCGCTATTCTGTGGCTGGCTGCGTCCTCTTTCCTTCCTGGAGCGAAGCTCTGGTACCGCATTCCTTATATGCCTAGAGGCATGTATATCCTCCAGACGTCCAAGACTTGTTGGTTTTGTTAAAGCGGCATATCGAATGAGCAACACGGCTTTCAACGAGGATTTGCTGCCACTCAACCTGGTCCTGCGAGTTGAGGCAAAGTCCTTCAGGGCAGAGCAGCTGGAATATTTTTTTAAAGAGAAAACTTTGCGAGCATATCTCCGCTGAGCTACCCTGAAGTCCCTCTCTTGTCGCAGCTGACATCCTGCATTTTTCGTTATTGGTTACGGTGTAACCTGTGCAGCGCGTTCGACTTCACAGCATGTGACTAATCAATCATTGGTCACTAATATTGGTTTAGAAATATACTCTGAATGCAAAAAGTATGAAGTTACAAGTTTACAGTTTTAACCAATACAATTTCGTGAATCGTGTGGTGGAATGATCTTCTCAGAACACTGCTTATCGGTATTTGGCTATCCGGCCACGAATTTTGATCTCGGCCGGATTTCTAAAAGCACCAAATTTAAGCTGCCTCGTACTTGCAAACACGCATTGGAATGTTTGTTTTTGTCGCAATGGGGGGGGGGGGGGGGGGGGGGCTGTCTGATATCAGAGGCGCCAAAGAACCGTAGCTGGTCAAAGTTAATCTGAAGCTCGGCACCAAGGTGTGTCTCAATGCGTGTAATGGACCTTCAGCAAGTAGATTTCCACTGTTTTATTCTTTCTTGTTATTCTCTCCCTCCAGTAGCCTTGCCACGTGGTCGTACTGGGGCAGCAAGATGGGCCGTTATGCCTGCATAACTTCACTGTCATTCCTCTATTTTCTGTCTCCTGACCACGCTCCCGACTCTTGTGACGATATGTTCGTGAGCATTACCCGCTTTCCTTTCCCATCAAGAACGCCCGCCTGACTCAGAACGACCTGTGCGTTTCTCCAGCCCACCATTATCGTTTATACTTCAATTAGTTTTAAAGTTTGCAAGTAATAAAAAATGTGTCACATTTAGTCATTTATGTTTCTGGGTTATTTATTGCATGTCCTTGATTTATTTCACGGACATTTGCTCAGCAGTGCATGAGGCGTACACTCGGCCGATGTTCTGCCCTTTGCGCCATTATCCTAGGGGGAGTCGTGACTGCTAGGACTGCTGCTGTAAATTATTATACAATTTAATGAAATCGCTTGGGATCTTGACAAACGAAGCTGCATGTCTTTAGAAAGCGTCCTTCAGTGCAGTTCGGCGATCTCGTTCGCTCTGCTTTACGGGCGTGCGTAGTGCCTCTGCACATTAGCATATTTACGGCCTAGAGAATCCGTTCACTGCACTTTTCTTGTTTTTTCCCGCATGTCTTGATAGTTTTGGATTTCTCGGACTTGACGTGCGTTAGTATTTCCTAGGGGCACAGCTTCTGTCTCTTATCTATGTCTTCCTCTCCTATCCTGATTTTCTATGAGTAAGGTTTTATACGTCATACTAGATAATTGCGTATGAGGATAATTTGCAATAATTGCGTCGTACGTCCTGCTTTTTATCCATCCTGCATAAAATGTTGGAGGTGAAATATGTGAACTCTGAAAGCAACTCTGAAAACTTACCGCAAGACAGGTAGTGTTGATAACATGACTTAATTCCTTTACCCCCTCCCTCCCCGCGCGCTTTCAATGAATTTCGTCCTGTTTCTTGGACTCTTTCGAGACAAAAACATAACTGCAGTCAAGTCAAACCAGCATGTATTTCGCAAATATGCTATCACATGTCGCGAACTGCAGCTGCATCCGTGTCTTTCCGAGACACACGAAGTTTCTACATTTTTTCACTTTTTGCTTGCTTTTGATAGGATACAAACCATATTTAAAGACTTTCTTTTCCCTCTTGAGCGAAAAGGAAAAAAAAAAATATCAGCAGTCTATCGGAACAGTCAAATGCTACTACGAGGTGATTCGTACGTAATTCGTAATTTTATCTTTCATCGTGAAAAAACAAAAAGAGCACGATCAAAATTTTACGCATCCGGCAGAGCAACCGAAGATTAGCCACGACAGCCGCCCGTTTTTCTGTACCTTCACCCCTTTTCTTTCTTTTTATTTTGATTTAAAACGCAGCTGGTAGACAGCCGCTGTCGAGCGAACGCTGCTTATTTTTCCTCTCTCATTAGCTTCATTCTGTCGTGCACGGGGCCACTGGGTCCCGCCAAGCGCGCTTAGATAAGCAGTGTCTTTTTGCTGTTCCAGCTGCTAGGGCTGCTGCCTATTCGTAGCCGCGCAGGCTCTGATTCGTGTGGCAGACAGCGTGGGCGAATGGCGTACACCGTTTCAAGAGGATTCCTGTATTTTGGAAGCGCAGCGTCATATATAATGCCGGGCTTCAGGGGTCAAGCTGTGACTAATAAAGATGGCCTGCAATAACAAGCAATTACTCATTAGCATGCACTCAAGCGTAGTCATACGGCTACAGCTGAGCATTACACAACTGTCAAGGAAACTTGAATAAAAGAAAAACTGAAAAAACTTTATTGTAGATTCAACTACACCTAGCTGAACCATGTTCAGGAATTTAGCCATCGGCCGCAGCCGCATGCAGCCGATGCTGCCGCTTCAATCTTGGCTTGATTCCGCGCTTGGTAAGCTTCTCGGCAACGGGCTATAGTCTGGCTTCTCTTTGTTCGATGGTCTCGGCAGCCTGTCTGGCCGGCTGCGGTCTCTGTTTTTAGCGAGGTGGCGAACGTGTATCGCGTATTTACCTAGGTTAAATGAAGGAGCAGAAGACGGTGTTTACCACACAGCAAGAAAGTGTGCTGCAGTTTTACACGAGGCGTGATTGGCTGCGGCGATAGCGTGCTTTCGTGCCTGGGCACGACGACGAAGACGACGATTCAACACAGAGCGAGATGGTTCCGCGTTCCAGGAGAGGGGAGGCCCGGGGAAGGATCACACGTATGCCTAGGCTCCCCGATCCTTACATAAACAGAACTGCTTGAACACTACAGGCTGTCTCGCCGTACATTACCTCCCCCTTCTCCCACCCTGTCTACTCAAGAAGCAGCAACTTACCGCCGCCTGCAAACTAATACCTTTATTACACCATTTCTCCTAAACTTCTGGTACACCTCCCTTTATTCCCCTAACTGCCCACTTTGCGGTGAGCGGGCAACGCTCTACCACATGGTTTGGGCGTGCCAAGTTACCTCTTCTTTAAGCCCTCTCCCCCACCCCTGCATGGAAGATTGGGAGGCCGCCCTGCAGGGCCCTTGCCCGGAGCGCCAGCAATGGCTGGCTCGCCGCGCTGTTACTGCAGCCACGGCCAACGGGATCCTGGACTGAAGGTCCCGCCCCCTCGCTGACTAAATAAATAAAGATGTTTTGTCCTCCTCCTCCGCGTTCCATTTCTTTCGCCGCCAAGCAACCGTGCAGCTCCGTGAAGCCAACCCGGCAGGCTCTCCGGCTGCATTGCATCGCCCGTCGCGGACGATGCAATGCGTGCCGCGCTGTATTCAAGCTGTATCGACGATGACTTATTTCGATTAGGACAGCCAAAATAATCACTTCGCGACTGCTTTCCAGTTTCGCTGCTCGACTTCTACAAAGACGACGTATAGCTTCACTAACTCGGCTGCATATGCAGCACTTTCCAAGGTATATACACCGGGAACGAAGGCTCCATATATGCCCATACGGTCAAAACATGGCGACTCATGGCCGCCCCAGCGCCCCCTAAAGACTGTGGGGCATGGCTTTGAATGACGTCACGCATACAAATTTGCTTTGGCGCGAATTATAAACAAGTCTTTTTATAAAAGCGCCGCGTGGCATTGACGAGCCTGCATCTTTTGAATGTTCAGCGCGCGCCAACCTTTTCCATCTAAACAACTCGCATTTTTGTTGCTTACGCCCTTGTTTATAAGCAATTGCTCCAGAATAACGAAAGTAGTTGGCAAAGGTGGCGGCATAGAAAGGCTGCACTTCTAGACATAGGCCAAGCATGCAAATTCATAATGCAAATACTGCTGCAAGTCATGCAAGTACTTTGACCATGTACAATTTGTCCCTCAGCACAGCAAGGTGTCGTCCAGAAACACTAGTGCAACTGGACAGGCGTGCTCGATTACGGGCCTAGTTCGCAGCAGAGTGGAGCAAGTGTACAATCGTGGTTTTCATAGTCATGGTTTATTGCATCAACCAAATAAATGCAGCAGTAAAGCACAACAGTAAAAATGCATGCCGCAGACAGCGCTACCATAGCGCTGTTTAAGCGGCTAATCATCGGAATGATCATAGCGGAGGCATGGAAAAGGCTTGAAGTGTCACAAAACATTACCAGATAAGAAACGTGTACATAAAACAATGCTATGACGGCTCAAATTGAAGTAAAAATGACATGAAAGTAGGTTCATCAAGATACACGTGGAGCACTGAGATTAATCTTCACATTTTAGTTCTTCGGCTGAAAGAATACAGCAGATTTCAAGGCAATGGTCCAGGCAGCTTTAGCATCAACAAGCGTGCTTAACACAGGAGCATTAGAGCATACATCGAGTCTGGGTGCAACCTCCAGACCATCTTCTGATCAGCAACCAGAATTCGAAGCAACTGTGACCCACCTAAAGGATACATATAGTACAGCTTACAGTGAGGTTGACGGACGTTAGTGCGGCAGTAAAAATGTAATGAACATTTCTCATCACTGCACTGTATATTAATATACAGCCATCTCATCTCATATACTCATCTCGTAGCACTCTAAGGTGTTGCGAACTTGCGACAATACAGAACTCTCGTCAGAGACACAAGCATGCACTACAACAAGCGTGAAGAATAGCATCAGCTGAAATGCCGAGCTTCAAATTTTTGCAAGACATGACCTTATTCATATACTCAAGCCCTTAATACCAATCTATACCAGATACGTAGCCCACTAAACGAAATAGTTTTCATCTTCTCGAAAAATAGTACAGCCAGTAACTCTGAAAACATATTTTCAAGTGATTTAATTACGCAGTCCAACATTACCTCTGCAAGCAAACCAATGCAGCTTCACCCTCACCAACAAATACAGCCGATGATTTTCCTACATTGGCATGAAGCACCATACACAGACTGCATGTAGTATGTTAATTTTGGTGTCGTTTGTATGTATTCAATATTCAATTGACTGTTCCATGAGTGTGCTCTGGATTTGAATTGGATGTGGTGTGTCATGTGACTGTCCTATACATATATATATATATATGTATATATATATATATATATATATATATATATATATATATATATATATACATATATATATATATATATATATATATATATATATATATATATATATATATATATATATATATATATATATATATATATATATAGTGACATCTCCCTTATTAAATGAGCTTTGATTCCACATTCCGTCTACGAACCTCGGCTATGTTACTCTGTTTACATAGACTATGGCTTACATGTTCTTTCCCCACGATATTGCACGAAGATGTGAGAAAAACCTGCTCACGAGCATACATTTTCAAACTAAGATTCAGGAACCTACATACTCTCAACGTCTCCTTCGCCCGGGTTTTCTCATACTGGAGTACAGGAGCACTTAGCTCTGATTAGCAAAGACTGCGCACTCTATCTTCTGCTCGCATTTGTCCGACCCTGTAGCACATCTGTGGCCATTCATAAATTAAACGCAAGCCAACCAGAAAAAGTAGACAATGTTGTTCTCTTTAATTGCAGATAGATAATCATTAGGCAAAACTTCTAACGCAAGTGGCAAAGATGCAGCAGCTGCACAAAGAGAAGAAGCAGGTGCAGAAAAGGAAACTGGGAGAGTCGCCAGGAGAGTTGACATGTTGCTGCTTTCTGACAATTTGAAAAGGTTGCTAACTAAAAGATGCCTAAATGCTGCTTGAAACTGTCGGAAAGACGAGTTGCTGTTCGCTCCCGACTTTGGCCTAAAAATTGCAAAGGTATTTTCAAGCGCGTCCTGTTTCAGATGCCTAGTCAGGAGGTATGCCAAACCATACCGAGAGGCCAAGTGATTCCACAGCATCAGCAAAGCCCTCAGAGTTTGGCAGAAGCCACGGATGCAAGCAGGCTGTCGTGCACAACCTAGAATTCAATGTTCTCAAAACCTATAATGCAGCTAGTCCTCCAAGAACTCTTTGTGGATAGACCCTGCACACATTTCAGAGGCGTAAGATTTTCCATACTGCCGAGATATGTTTAGGCTGTCAAAGAGCATCCTCCCAACAAATCTCGCTGTGTGGACAGCCTCTGCTGGCAACTGCTGAAATGTTACCAAACTGCATAATGCAGCAGCATAGTGGTTGCTGAATACCTGTGTTGCGAGCTTCACAGCCATCTTTGAAACAAAAGTCAAATTAAAATGACGGCCGCTCAGCTGTCGACTGGAACGAATTTGCGTTTCTCGGTCCCTCTCATAAGCCTGTCGTATGTACGAACGTTTGACTGTGTCACTGCCTAATATTTGAAGAACATATTGCGCAAGCACATTAGCAAATGTGGAGCATCAAAAATAAAGAAAAGCGGTTCACCACTGATGTGTAGGTATGGGTTTTGAGCGGTTACGAGGTTCGAAAACAAAGATACATTTTCGTTCCCCTGATCACCAACCATAGCCAGGTTGTAATTCAGCTGCAACCAGTGAGTTGTAGCACTGGAAAAGACAGTCACGCAGAACACTCACAGGTGCTGCTTTATCCGCAAAGAAATAGCCATGAGGCTGCTTCCACGGTGTGCATATTTCTTTGGCCATGAACACAAGAGTCTTATTTGCAAAATAGCAACCTTGTGCCGTACTATACTCTTCAAGGCCTTCAAATCTGCCTGACACTGGGTTGTACGACAGTTTCTCTGCAACATGCATTTCATCGAAAATTATAGTGCAAGCCCTGTCTTTCTGAGGAAAAGATGCTGCCCGTCTCGGAATCAAATAGAAAACTTCAGGATGCTGCTGCTGATAAAACTTTATTCACAATAAGTCGGAGGAATAGGGGAGGTCAGCTAGCGTGCCGCAGGCTGTGGAGACTTTTGGCAACGCCTGCCCATTCGACGGCCTTGAACTGAATGCCAGGGTCATCGCTGGACCTTAGCTTGTCCCAAGCTTCTTTAGAGGGATCAGGCAAGAGTTCTGAGGGAGGCTTATGGGCTTTGTACGCCCAGATCATATGCTCGAAGTTGTCTTTCTCCCCGCAAAACCTGCAGAGGGGATTCATATCTTTATTTATGAATTTTGATATGTAGTTTGGATTGGGGAGGGTCCCCGTCTGTAGCTGTCTCCATATTACTTGTTGTTGTCTGGTGAGTGTTTTATGGGGTGGTGGGAGTGTTCTTCTCATTGCTTTGTAATGTGCAGTGAGTTCGTGCTATGATACGGCTGGCTGACCGAAGGGTTCAGGATAAAATCCCACCCTCAGCCAGAGCTGCAGCGACCTAATAAATGGAAATTTTAGCAGTTGCCTGTAATACCTATAACCTTTCGGGCTGTGAAAGTAGAGACATAAAGCAAACGCTTAGTGCTGGCTGCATCATTGAACAAAAACTTGCTGGTTTTGCTCATCTTCAACTGAGCCTCTACAAGAAACAGCTGGGGTCACATGCTCGCAAACAGTTTCTACCACTTCGGCAGCAGTCTTCATTCGTCGGCGCTAGAGCAGCCATCCTTGCAGTCTCTAGTTGAGGTCGAGGTCACGGAGCTGCATGAGCTTTGCTCTGAGCTTGTCAAGTTGCCGCCTTTGAATGGTAGCACCGATAAAAGATCCTGCAAAGTAAAGGATAAGCAGCAGTGCAATTAGAAACTGTAGGGTTCAGCACATGTGCATATATCCTCACAAAATGAAGAAATGCATGCCAGTCTGAAAGCGTCGCAAGTTTTGCAGCACTAACCTTCACAAGAAAGCGATGAACTGCTGCGCGAAGGTTGTGATGATGCAGCTCACAATGGCAGTGCTCTCCAGCCGTGTTGGTCTGTGCAGATGACGTGTTGGCCCGAGCGTACGTATGGTCCGCTGCGATAGCAGAAAGTAATGCAGGGATTAAATATAGCTACAGCACAGTTCCGAAAGTGCAACCAGAAACCAAACAATTCACAAAAGATTTATCTAAGCCCTAAAGCAAAATCAGCACTTACATTAAGTTCTATCAAGGCACGGCTGTATGTTCGCGCTTGACTCGGCGAATAACTGTTTTAAGAATTTTTGCGCTACGATATACACAGATACACAATAAAGCAGGAACCACGCACACAGAACAAGCGCAAGACCTACACAGGACGTGGTTCCTGCTTTCTAGTGTATCTGTGTATATCGTAGCGCGAAAACTTGAAATGGTAAACAAACTAGCCCCCATTGCTGCTTTGCTTGAATAACTCTGGGTGCCTGCATCTGCAAAGCACACAGTCAAGATACTGTAGCAAATTTATGCACTGCTTCAAAAGATTGGAAATGACAATCACCTTCTATGATGAACATCAGCGACTGGGACTGCTGTCTGTGCATGCACCCCTTTTCAACTGCTTCACTGGGCATGACGCTTTTAAAGAAAGAACAATCCGCCCTATATTATCACCATTGCCCAAAGCGGTATCCACAATGCTTTCAAACATTCCCATCGGATTCTCCATCCTGCTGCAGTGACGAAGTTCCACTTAGACTGGACGATGGAGCACCCATGTGGCTGCTGCGTTCATTCGAGGCGCCTAAAATGACATTTACAAGAGGGATGGAGATACATCTGTACCCTGGTGGTTATTAATTTGCAAACAACTGTAACTTTCAAGTTCCACCCCAGGCGGTTAAGATACAGTACCACTCGTGGAGGAAAAATGCTTTCTGTTGAAGTTAACTTCTGCTTAGCACTTTGATTCGTTAGGCTATAAATTTCAATGAAATCAGAAGGTATAGATTGTGCATAAATCATTTATAATTTGTTATGTGCAATATTAGCTTGAAGAGCGCAAGTGCATACGATGATGCAAAAAAGAAAAAAAAATCAGAGGGCACTTTGACTCACTAAAGTGCTTCGAGGCGGAAGCCTTACGCCGCTGATGCCTGCTGTATACTGCGTCCATTTCTATATGCTGTGTGGTGCGGCGTTCGCGGAAGCGCCAAATGAAAGGCGCTGCATGGACGCCTAGATCGAACGCCCGGCCTGGTCAGCTTCGTATATGCATGAATCTCCTGGCGACGTCATCACCAGTCATGAGGTCATGACCGGATGTGGCGTCATTATCACTTCCGTTTATTAAACATGACCGGATGTGGATGTGACGTCCATCCGGTCACGACGTCACCGCGTCATGACGTCATAGTCAGTCATCTGTCGTTACTAGTAATGACTAATTAGAAGTAGTTAATGACCAGTTAATCATTAGTTGGGGCTGGTTAGTGACTAGTTAGCCATTAGTCTTGTGTGTATGAAAGAGCTATGGACGTCTCGAAACGTCTAGTCATTACTATTGGTCAGTGATAGTTAACCATACTTTCTGAGTACTAGTTAATGTCTGGTTAGTGTGCGTTAGAAACCCCTCGACTAGTAAGTGACGGTTACCGATAGTTACGATGACCTCCAAATGCATGGGTTCCTATGGGCTCAACTATTTTATTATTGGTCGTAGATGATGATGGTGATAATAATAATAATAATAATAATAATAATAATAATAATAATAATAATAATAATAATAATAATAATAATAATAATAATAATAATAATAATAATAATAATAATAATTTCTTTATTTACATCCATGGTGGAGGAGACTTCGGGTAAAAGTCGCTTCAGAAGAATAAGCGACTTGGCAGAGCCCGCAACCTCCTTTAAAAGGCAAGCAACGATAGAAAAGGGAGCAGACATACCTAGTGGTGAATTCCAATCGCAGAGCAGGAGCACTTCCAGAGCAACGTTTTCTGCTCCTTTCGGAGCAATTGTCTTCCAAACGCAGATCCGGAACACGGATCGCGTCTTCCAAACGCAGAACGGGAGCGATTGCCGAGCAAGGGTCGCTCCGCGGAGCAGTCAAAACTGCTCCGCCGAAATCGGGGGAACCGACCGGAAGTTTGCGTGACGTGACTTTCCGAGCGACGCTTGCGCATGCGCTAGTTAGCGCATTCATTTCCGGTGGCTCGCCGCGTTGGCTTCCGCCGCCATGGATGGTGATTCGCGTCGCGCTCTTGCGCTCGCTTTGCTTGAGGACAGCGAGTCGGTGAGCAGCAGTTCCGACTCATCTGTCGTAGAATCAAGAATCAACTATTTATATGTCCATCGTCCGTGTAAACTCAAAGCCGCGCACGTTACAGCTCAGCTCTGGAAGACTGCAAACATTCGGTACGTGAACCGAAGTTTTCTTCCATATTAAAGAAAGTCCTGAAGGAGTCTTTCCGTGTGTGTCCGCGCTCGGCTCTTCGAGCAAGGAGGATATAATTGCGTAAACGGCTGGTGTAACCTTCATATCAAAGGGAAGAAAGGCTGCAGGCTTGCAAAGCAGACGACGCGAGCGCACAAAAAGCGCGGGCAAGTGCAAGGAATGATGGGTACTTTATCCGTCTCCGTTTGCTCGCGAGCGCCACCTACTTGCTCCGGCCAGAGCAAGAGTATTCGAAACGCAGAGTCTGGGAGCGTGCTCTCCGCCGGATTGAGGCGTTCTGTGATGGAGCGTGCGCGCTGCTCCAGTTCTGCGATTGGAATTCGCCATAGCACTTGACTTCATGCGAAATATACGCAAAAAATAAAATCATAAAGAGTGACAAATCACCTGAAAATTGCTGCTTAGCTATTTAAGAAAGCATAATTAATAAAAAGTTCACGTAATACTCGTACATGACATGCAGGAAAATCAAGACCTGATTTTTGAAATTATCTTGAAAATGCCTTAAATCGTGTTCCGATATAATCTGATTGTTATTGAATAAGTATCGATTGAATGGTGATTGGCATATGCCCATATTAAGGCGTGTACCCGAAACGCGGACACATTTGTTAACGACAGTAGGAGGCATTAAAGGGTTTCGCCTTAATAGTCTGGAATATGTTTTACCTTGGTGCGGTATCTGGAAAAATTTATCGCGCCGCGCAGCTCACAAATAGGCGGCATGCCGCAAGTGCGAGACTCCATTCTTGTTTCAGCACGGCAGAAGAAGGAATTAGCATCAGATAAGCCGAGCTACAAGAAGGTGTCGTTTTTTAACGCTCCGGCGTTCTGGTTCTGTTATGATAAGCAATACCAGCCAGTCAGGCTCAATTTTTTTACTTTTGCACGGCATGAAACCATTCATGGCCGCCTTGCAGCTATACAACCCAGTGAAAGATAGACTGTGGTTTATCAAGCACCAATAATTTCTCATTTGCCTTTCGTACCCTGGTTCGATCCCGACAGCGGCGGCTACGTTTCGACGGAGGCGAAACGAAGAGGCGTCCGTGTTCTGTGCGATGTCAGCGCACATTAGAGATCCCCAGGTGGTCGAAATTACTCCGGAGCCTTCCACTACGGCTCCTCTTTCTTAGTTCCACTTTCACTCCCACATTCCCCTTCCCTTACGGCGCGGTTCAGGTGTCCACAGAAACAAGTGTGACAGATACTGCGCCTTTTTCTTCCTGTGAACCAATTATTATTATTATTATTATTATTATTATTATTATTATTATTATTATTATTATTATTATTATTATTATTATTATTATTATTATTATTATTATTATTATTATTATTATTATTATTATTATTATTATTTGTTACATCTACCAGGCTATTCCGGGAAATCATACTTTCAGGATAGTTTACTTTACCAGGTTGTACTGCCAGGGGAGCAGAGCGAAGGAAGAGTAATAAACAGGGTGGCATTAATGAGAATGCCACTACGGCGCTGTCTGCCGCCTACTGCTGCACCTGTGGGAGCGGATGTTGCTTCCGCTGCGAACTTGTTTCTCAGCTTATCTTGCATGGTATGAACATGTGCTAAGTGCCGTCCTTTATAAAGAAAAAAAAAAAAAGGAAAACGAAATGCCACGTGTTACAAAAGAGAGCTCGGCCCGAAACGCTATCCGATGCAGCACAAAATATTGGTGAACATGTGAGTATACCAACTCGTATTACAGGAAATTCCCGCAAAGCTGTACATCAACAGATACACGAACACTACAGTTCACTCATATATTCAATATATTAAAGAATGCTTCGTGCCTAATCTGTCTTGGAGAGAGAAAGAACAGAGCGTTTAACTAAATGATCATGGATATGTGCGTTAAAAAAAAAAAAAAAAAAAAATCAGTAGTAGTAGCTGTCAGCCGACACTGACTGCTTCGTTCAAAATCGTTATTAGCTGTTCACTACGCTTTTAAAAGTAACGAGAGAAAGGTAAAGCCCGACTCTTTACTAAGCCTCCGCCCGGCGTGTGCCTCTGAAGGATCGCGATTTTCGAACATGCGAATCACTCTTGTTTTCTCCAGCTGTGGACGAACATGTGAGTCTGGAAACTGAAAGGACGGTGGACGAAAGGGTGGCCCTAAATGGCAGGCACGCTTACAATACTAATTACTGCCTTAATTCTCGGCACGCCCTTGTGCAGAGAATAGAGGCAGAAGAGAGCACGCTGGCCCAGGTCGACACTCTCTGCCGCTGTTATGAATAAATTCTCTCTCTTGGTAGGTAAAGGCCAAGGATAGCTTCAACCCCCCCCCCCCCCCCCCCCCCCCCCCCCACTTGGAACATGACCACTTGATTTGTCGACACAGTCCACAATAAAGACGTGTAGCTCAATTCCCCCGATTGATTCTCGGAACTGCACTCCCACTGGTTATAAACTTCTGCAACCGCAGCGAGGAGAAAAAGGCGTACGTCCTACAGAAACAAATTTACTCACGTCACTTTCAGAGTAGCCACAGTTCATTATACGCACGAAAGAACGAAAACTAACAAAAGAAATAGCAGCAACACGCCTAGAGGCTGTGCAATAGACAAAGCTGTACCTATCAACCCGCCGAAACAGCCTTCTTTTGCGAACTAGCGTACAGCTTTGTTTCTACTCTGACGAGCCTGGTTATAATAGGAGAGCTGCTAATTAACGCGTCCCAGAAATTAATTCATCTGTCTCCGAGTGCGCGGATTTCATTTTCCTTCTTGCATTATTCATTCTCACTGTGTTTTTCGGTGCTAATCACCACGGTTGGCAGGCCGACGCTTTACAGCAAGCGTTCGGCACCCCTCACAACATTCATTTGCCGACGCCACGCCTCAGTTCATTCACGCGTGCCTTGCAGAGAGAATTTATCAGCAAAAATAAAAGCTTTGAAGAGGAGCTGCTTCTCCGCAAACGCACACGGGGAACGATAACTTAATGAGAAGAGAGTGGCGTGGGAGGCTTTTTGTGCAGGTGCTGACATAGGTGAGTATAAGCTCATTCCGGTGAAGAGGTGTTCTTAGGCTTCGAGATCGGGGGTGGCTAGCCAAGCCATATATCCTTACCTCTCTCACGCTCCCCATTTAAGCGTGCACTATCCTCCTCTCCAAGTCACCACCCCCGAAGAAGAGCGGACGCGTCTCGGCCCCCTGAACTACAACGTTCACCCCCACTTTCACTCTCCCCCATTTCTGTTTCCAGAGAACCACGCACCGTTGTGGGACGCAGGAACGGCTAATGATGAGGCGGCACAGCAGGATCACGATAGCGGTAAACGATAGACGAGGCGCTGATCTGCGAATTCAATTGTGATTAACTGGCAAAAGGTTGCGGAAGAATGCAACGAACTCTAAGATAGGGACGCGGGTATGACGACAGGGCGCAAGCTATCCCATCTGCTTGACTCCGTCATGCTTTCCTCCCCGCACCCTTGCCTTCAGTTTGTGTTGTCGCCCTCATGTCATAACTGTTAATAACGAACCAACATGAGCAGCAGCATGTACACTACCAATGTTATGATTATTACAATTATGTTCAGTGTTACGTTTACTCACACAGCAGCATTTTACACCGCGATCAGTTTGTCACGGTGTAAGTGCTGCGGATGAAATGAGACTCGGAGGGGAATAATGCCGGCTCCATTTTCCAAAGCACTGCAGCACACCTCTGGGAAATGCGTGAGTAATCGCGAGCAGGTATGCGTTCCGCTGACTGGTGAATGCAATACAGGAATGCGCTACCAGCGTGCTCGTCCAGCTGCACCCAAGGGAAGTCAGTGGCGGTGCAACGAAAAGCGTTCCAGCGCGCCTGCGGAACGCTTTATTGGCCACGATTGAACTGCCCGGCTGGCTGTGCGCGGTTGAGGCCCGCAGTGCGGCCCCCACAGCATCCACGAGGAATCGCGTGATGGATGAACCCGGCTAGAAAAAATGACGGCGCCAAGTGGGCACACTAATTGACTGCGTGCCCCCGTCATCACCAACCGCCCCCTTATATCGCTTTCTATTTTTTCTTCGCGCTCGACGAATTACCAGAGAGGCATGGCAAAAGAAAAATTCCGGAATGCTTTGTTCTGTGAAAGGAGGAACTAAAAGAAAAGGTATGCGAAGGTATGAGAGTTCACTGTTAATCAAAAGGCGCCCAAACTGTTATACGCATGTGCTTCAGTTAGCGACACTAAATATTATGGCTGGCCCAGTGCACACGGCGCTAAATTTTACCACAAGGTTATTCGAAGGATTCCAGCGTTTTAATTATTTTTTTTTAATTCGTAGCTCACCCTTACAAAAAATGTCACGAAGTTTTTGCAGAATATTTGCTCCTCATATTTTCTGGAGTTTCGTTGGAGGTGTTGTGGAGGCCCTCCGGAAACTTTGCCGCCGATTTTCTGATATGAGTGTGATGTCTGAATGTCTAGTGAGGCCATGACGAAGTCTTGTGAGGGATTTATATTTAGTATGCTTTATCTTTTTTTTTCTGGAATATTTCCAGAAAAATTGCCAGTGATATCTGGGGGTGACATTGATGTCTACAATAGGGCGGAGGAGTAGACTGAGAAGCCAGGGGATGGTAGAGGAGGATGAGCAAGATGAGAGAAAGGTAGAGGAGAAGAGGAGGAGGGCCCAGAGCAGCGATGGAATTATGCAACGCCAAGAACGATATCGCCAAGTAGGCGCATGGTGCCGCTAAAAAATTAGACACACCAAAATAGGTAGAGTTTAACATTTATTGTATCTTTAATATAAAAAAATAAGAAATTGCACAGATGCAAGTGCTAATGTGTACATTTTCTCACTCGAACTCACTCCCAGCCGATCATAGATGAAACGTTCGCAACTATCTCTCCCTTGAAAGAGAGATAAAGAAAATCATAATGGCTGGTACCGAAAACATTTTCCTTTTCATTCGTGTTTGAAAGACGCACATGCTTACTTGGTAATAAAAGAAGCGCAGCGCGGTAAGCAGTGGATGCTTATTTACCCAAGTTGTCTCACGACACTAAAATCAACGAGTGGTTGTATACGTACGCCGTCGTGTTCGCCTGCCTCGTATTAGTCGTCGTGTTCACCTCGTGTTCGCTGCCTTATTAACCGTCGTGCTCGCCTGCAGTCCTGCCTTTTATTAGTGCGAAGTCAGCAAACGCTTGTAGAGAAAATGAGGGGCTCGTTAGTAGAGCCACAAGAAGAAAGCAAACAACCGCTGGCACAAGAAAGCTCATGCGATTTTTTTTTTATCGATTGGAAAGGATAACGATATCGTAGAGACAGTTCATTAAAAAAGAAAAATAAGAGAAAACAAACACGTGCCACTAGTGGGTTACAAACCAATGCACTCATACGGATGCCTGAGGCGAGCAATAAAATTTTCTTTTTGCTGACTCTTGATTGGCTCACCAGATCGTGACGTCACATACCACGTGTCTTAGAGCGGGTAATTGGAACGGCGCACATGCCACGTTGACCGGAGACCTTTCGCTTCGCCATTTCTAGCTTCAAAGCGTTACTTCACCGTGAACCCAAGCAAAGATCGCCACAGCGGATCACCCGCTATGTTAAACCGCAACACGATCTCGCGCTGTGCGTCGCACATCGTCGACTCCATCAACTTCCATCTATGCACCAAAACTTTCGCGCGTCCTACTGGGTTTATTTATGTTAAAACCTTACTATTTCGCACGTAAGCTGCATGAAAATCTTGTCAGGGATCCAAACTCCTTCACATGGCAACCAATATATAAATGTTTCTACACAATCAGACGTGCTTCACCGGCTTGTTACCCATTTCCGATTCCTGAGGTGTAGTACGTGCTGCACCTTCCGTGGACATAATGGGGTCCCGATAAGTGAAGCTCAAAAAAAAAAAAACAGAGAACAGAGAGAGAGAGAGCGAGAGAGGCGAAAATAGACTGAAAAATTTATTCTGACTATTTTCCGTCAGCAATGCTGGCCCGCAGAAGAATGCAGCAGCAGTGGGCGCTGTTTTTTTTTTTTTTTTTTTTTTTTTTTTTTTTTTTTCACGTGTGTCGCGGGCTTACACAGCACCTGCTGCCGGCAGCTTCAGGCCGGATGTGGGGAGTCGTTTTCGTCCGCAAAAGAGGATAACGCTGGCGCCCAACTTTTACGGCATGGTTTCCTGTGTTGCCCGTGCTTTCGAACTATTGCCGACAGCGAGATGAACAAAAAAAAAAAAGAAACAAAAATGGCTTTGTAGCGGTCACACGCGCCGCAGTGCGCCGTTAATTACATCATGGCTAACTGCGCATTCCAACAAAATGTGGCTTGAAATGAAACTCTGAAGGGTCTGGTCGTGAAAACCCGCGGCTAGAAATAGAATGAACATTCGTAGCAAGGACAAAGTATGCAGGGAAGCTGTCGGAACTATAGTTTTCATCTAGGAGATCATGGTATAGAAAGGATAAAAGGCCTGGTGTGTTTGTTTTTTACTAGTGGAAAAAATATTCAGACTGGCGTCATGTATATACGTCACATCAGCTGCGTTATTTAACTATTCGTTTATGTGCTTGTACAATTAACCTCCGCCCGTAAGCAGCTACGAGGTAATGATTCCGCACTGGCGCATCTATCATGGTGATGATATCTATGACGCTAAGTCCATATGCCCGAAACTGGAGTTAGGTACCCGCTGTCAAGATTTGAGTGATCATCTCGAGTTCCAAAGTTCCGCGCAAACATTCTTGACGCATAAAAGTTTGGATCCTGTACTACGAACAGTGAAGCGGAGCCATATCGGAAAAAGCCGCGGTGCCCCCCATGCGGCGTCGGTATCTTTATTCGTGCCGCTCATGGAAAGACGGACCTCTTTATGGCGTGTGTCCACGCCCACCAAAAAATGCCACTAAACGTACAAAGTGTCCACACCGGCTGCCAGACCGCAGCTGTAGCCAAACGACGTGACTCGCACAACACGCCAGGACACACAGCACCGCCGTGAATGGCAGACACGTGAGAAGAGGTAGCCGCGAGCGACGTTTGCACGTGCAGCCCTTATGGCCACGTTCTTCCTCGGGTACTGTGAGTGCAGGTGCCAGCTGCGTCCGCGGCTGTTTACCCAGAAAAGTCGACCCTGCTTCGACGAGTCTCCCCTCGTCGAATTTTACTGTCATTTTGTCTCGCGCCCGCTCTGGCCGCCTTTGTTCGCGAGGTTTACTTCAGGAAAAAAAAAAAAAGAAAAAAAAATTGGAGCTACCTATAAAAGTCTTCCTCGCACAGTGCGGTAAACTTGTCCTTGATGTGCAGCCCAGGAGTCATGGTGAGACCAGCGCCAACTTTCACTCCCTCCACGGCGGAACATAAAAAATGTTAGGATGGAGGAACAAACAGAACAGTGTTGAGACTGACAATGCACTAGAGCTTGCCGCTGTTCCGTAGTTGTCTGTTGAGTAACTCATTGCCGGATGCAGATGTGAAGTCGCGCAGGACTACACAAAAGGGAATGCGTGCAGAAAAGATACTAAATGGTGTTATCGCGTCGCAATTCTATATATGGCTGGCGGCTATATAATTGCTTGCTAATGACCTGGCGGAAGCTTCATGTTACTGTTGCCGTAACGAGAAACAAACTAAGATCGTGGGGTTTAACCTACCGCATGATCCACGTGGTTTATGTGGGACGTAGAAAAAGATTGATCTTCGAGACAGTACAGCACGGCAATTTGCGTTCTGTTATGTTAAATGTATACAGATACGTCTCGTTTTCGTAGGAAGTGCATTGATAATGCACTTTTTCACTTGTATACCCTAATAGTTCACAAATTGAACGGCGGGCAGGGGCAGATATACTCTACAGCTTTAAAGAATACTGGCTTTATGAGACAGGGGTAGAGAAACCTACACTCAACTAGATGACTATGGCGGAGCAATTGTCAGCGGTCCACCTCAAGATTAAACCTACCTGTACATAAACACCAGCACCATCCACATGGTAGCTTGCATTCATTCGTTCGTGATCAAACTGCATATGTACAGACCTTCTGCGTAGCAATGAATGATTAGTGGAATTTAAAGGCAGGAAGGAAAGGAAAGAGTGTGACTTGGCTGTATAGTATCTTGCGTTTGCTTACTTATACCTCGCCGATACAAGAAGCTCACATCAATGGTCCAACCGGGCTCTGCTGCCTCTATGTGGTCGGCTGTAACCACTGCATCTCAAGCGATAAATCACATCACCGCCAGCTCCAAGGCTGAGCACCGACACTGTCTGCGAAGAGAGGGAATGGTGAGCAGGCCACTCGCTATTCTTCTCTGCCGAAGGGCATCGATCACAGTTGCATTAAGAAAAAAATAACTAACGATAAATGAAGGGACGAAGAAAACTGTCGGTCGTGGACACGTATCTCCTTGGTGGAGATTTTTCCCGTTTCTATTGAGAACGGTAAATGGGTATTGATATCCTAAGGCCTCGCCGTGGGCACAGTCGGATAGCCCTTTTCCGTCTTCTGATTGTTTTCGTACGACGAACGGCGACCGTCCATGTGTCGTTGCTGACGCTACCAAGCGCACACGCCATACTTCCTCCACCGCCTTTATTGCCTGCCGTTATTTACGCCTGTCAAGATCTCGTCTGTGCGGAGGCTGTGCCGCTACATCCTCGTTGGCAGAGAGGAAATTTCCTTTTACTCTTCGCCGAGGACAAACTTCATCGCTCTTGAGGCTTCATTAGGAGTAGTTGTCTCGACAGAGCCAACAACATGTGCTCGCTCAGACAACATGTGCACTTGATGTTGCTTGACCATGCCGCCATCGTTTTAACGTGCGTTGCTTATCTGAGTCCAAGAGCACGCCACGCTTGTTTCAAGAACACAACAAACGAGCCATGACTAAACACTTTCCCATAGACTTTTGCCTGCAGTCAGCAGTCGTCATGGCGCAACTCACTTCGTTTCGTCACTTTCTGTCTGACACTATAGGATGGCAGTCCTTAAACGACCGGAAGGTCTCATTTCGTCGCTGGGGCTCGTTCCTGACCTAGTTGGATCAACTTCAAGGTCTCTTCATCAAGAGGTCTTGTTAGCTCACTTCTCTGGTCTCACCGGTTCGTCACACATCCTTAGGGGGAGCTCGCATCTGCGCGCTTCTTGCCTTCCCAAGCTGAGTTGATCTTGACCCGGTTTATTTCAGACCGCCAACTCGTGAACGACTTTTAGAAAGATGGGAGATTATTACTAAGTCAGAAGCTAAATTATTATACCTCGTCGTATAAGCCGGCTGGTGTCGGCATTTTATGTTTTTCTCCCCCTTGTCGATACTTCCCCACTGCTTACTTATTCTAAGCACTTCTGTTTCACGGTCCTCAAAATAAGACATTGAAGTTAAGAGACCGGCGACGATTAAAGGCGCATTTGAGAAAGTAGCTATAGCCAGTGGCTATAGAAAAAAAAAAAAAAGTGACGATTAAGGTATATATTCGCCGGTCAAGGGTAAACAGACCCCACCCGAAAATTTGACTTCATCCATGCATGTAACACATAGAAATTGGATTACCCAAAAGTGGAAGCTGGATTAAAAGCACGCGTCTACTGCTCTCGGCATGGCTTCTCATGCATGGCTGCGCCCCGAGCTCACATCGCAACGTACAGACAGGAGCAAGCTTCTCTCAGAGTGCTCGAGCGATTCTCTCCAGAGCAAATGAAGCAAACTTTCCAAACAGCTACTATAGATTCCTCTGTCTATGCTCGCGCCGAAGTGATAGTGCATAGAAATGGGATGCGAGGAACGAGCACGTTGAAAGTTGCGGCGTGCTAGGATTTGTTCTGCAGCGCACCTTTCCAGTACCCGAAGCAAGTCTGCTTATGAATGCACTACATTCCAAGGTATTCCAAGGGAAGGAAAGCGTAGCAGGGAGCGGCAGGAAGTTAGGTGGGTGAATGAAGAAGTTCGCAAGGGTCAAGTGGATGCAGCTAGCGCAGGACCGGGTTAAGTAGAGAAGTATGGGAGAGACCTTCGCCCTGCAGTGGATGATGATGATGATGTATTACATACCTTTGTCTGAGCTTGCGCCGAAGTGGTAGTGCATATAAATACATACAGATAAGGAGCGAGTACTCTGCCCTAAACGCAAAAAGTTACACTGTAAAAAAATGTGTGTATATTTACAGGTATTTTTAAAGAAAATTTCTCTTCCCATACAGAGAATATCTGTTCTACTTCACTGACCGAAACACGTTCACGAAAAAAAAAAAAACAGTAATTTTCTGTTTTTCAGCCAAAACCTTGATTGAAGGGCAAACAATTCGATATGTTTTTGTCAGCTATTCTATTTTCTACCGTAAACTGATCTTTGCTTGAATAGTAAGTAAATTCTGAATACAAAGCAAAATCGTATGACAAACCCGAAGGCTCTGCCCGATGATCGGTTGTGTAACAATTTCGATTTGAAAGAAGATAACTAGTGGTGCCACATTGAGGTACGTCTGTTGTTGGTTGGCTCCCGGCTGCCTGCTACAGTGGTATCTCATCTGCATTTCTCCACGTGCTGCATTTCAATGGCTAGACAACGGCTTCTGCACGTCCAACTTTATGGGTGCCATCGAGTATTGCCAGCGCCGAGAGATATTCTTGAGATTGAGTCAGCCTTCGCCTTAAAAATTGTGTCCATTGAAGAAAGTGGCGCTTAAAGAAATTTTATTGTTGTTACAGGCTTAAAAACAAGTGAAATGAAAGAGGACTAAAAAAGAGATACATTTGCATCATTATTTTAACTGCCACAGAAAAAAACAGACAACACCGTATAACAGAATTTTTTTTGTGAATTTACAAACATTTGCTATCAGTTGTAAACAGAAAAAAAAAAACTGTAAAATTACAGAAGCATTAAAACAGAAAACATAGCAGAACAGAAAATTTCTGGCAGGACAGCTGCCAGAAAATGTTTGTAATTTTCATCAAAAGTATTTTACAGTGTACGCAGCACACCGTTTCAGTGCTTTAAACCAGTTCTTGTGAACGTATTACATGCACTATACATACTATATGCGACGGGTTTTGCTTGTTCGACTGAAGTGACGGCCACACGTAAGCGGTACTGTAGTTCGGCTTTTCAACTGAAGTCCTAGCAGACTACAGTCAAAAATGAAACCATCGCGATCCATTCGAGCTTTCAGCGTCAGGCAGTGATTTCGCAGTCTTACTTGTCTCCAACAATTCAGCATTAAATCCCCTTATGTGCTCTCATTTTTTGTGCGCTAATTTTGTGACCTTCTCGACGTGCATGGCAGCAACACTCAGTGCTGGTGATCTTGACATCGCTAAAAACGTCCTCGAGACGTGTCTGGGATCCTGTGTGGTTTCTCTCTCTATACGGACGTTTGCAGGAACAGGAGACAGACCTCTTATTTTTCATCGGTTCTTTGTTTTACAGCGACTAATGCAAAGATTCAGCTAAAATCTAGGGGGTCACATTTCATGCACTGCTCAATCTTGTAATAAAGAAAACTCGGCATTGCGCCTAGGCTGAACACACAAGGAGTCCTATGGCCGCCATCTTGACTCGACAGCTGCGCCACCTATAGTTTGTGAAAAATCACCAATAGGATGCATAAATACGTTATGGTGATTGATGGCCGCCTGTTTGACGCTATTAATTAGCCACCTTCTGCAGCGGACGTCGTCGCTAGCATTACTACACCTCACGCATATCCTGGGAAGCGGCACACCCGCATTGTTTCCCAGCACAGGACACGCATACGGGTAGGTATATACGTGCCGTGGCCTCATGTAGGTCAGTGCCGAATGCCACCAACGCGTCCTCCTCGCGTTCTGTTTTCTGAACACGTGCACGCGAGGCTTTGCAACGCACACAGTGGCGTACCCACGGGCACGCGTGCGACACTGCGGGGCCACGACGATCGGGGCATGCATGCATGCGGGCACGATCCTGTACGGCATACTATGCGACCCACATATGCTCTACGTCCTGTACGCATCTCACTTAAGAGAGCGGTTCTCAATGCCATGGCGGCTAGAGCCCGTAACTGGCCCTAATTAATTAGACCGCGAGAGCGAACAGAGAGAGCCTTGAAAAGTGGGTCCGAGTTTTTAATTCGGAGCGTAGGCCGTGTCGAGAGCTTGTTCACCGTGGGCAATCTGCTATGTGGCGTCAGTAAGAAAAAATATATATACAAACATAAGTCTGAGCAAAGTGTGGGCTTCAGACCCGTTAATTACCGGCGGCGACTTGCGAACCGCACATCAACATCTATTATCCGTATTTGCATACACATCTAACATTCCCACGAAGGTAGGAAATGAAATTTCGGCAACGCCGCTCCATTCTTGAAAACTGCGAAGTCGACCTTTATGACAGCTTTCAAAGCGTCGGTACACATGATTTCTTTCCCGTCTCTCCGCCGTTCACAACATCCTTTTGCGTCGACAGATGAAGTTTTGTTTAAGCGGGGAAAAAAAATGTTTCCTTTTGCGCTGACAACACCAACGCCTTATTTTGCAAGAGATCCACTACGAGACACGAGTGTAGGGGGAGAAAAGCCTTCCAATACATTGTCATCATCATCATCATCAGCCTGACTATACCCACTGCAGGGCGAAGGCCTCTCCCATATTTCTCCAATTAACCCGGTTGTGTGCTAGCTGCATCCACTTGACCCCTGCGAACTTCTTAACCTCATCCGCCCACCTAACTTTCTGCCGCCCCCTGCTACGCTTTCCTTGCCTTGGAATCCAGTTTGTTACCCTAAGCGACCATCGGTTATCCTCTCTTCGCACTACATGTCCTGCCTATGCCCATTTCTTCTTAATTTCCACTAGAATGTCAGTAACTTGAGTTATTTTTCTGACCCACTCTGCACGATTCCTATCTCTTAATGTTACTCCTACCATTTTTCGTTCCATAGCCCTCTGAGTTGTCCTCAACTTATGTAGAACCCTCTTGGTTAGCCTCCACGTTTCAGCCCCATATAGGTGAGTACAGGTAAGATGCAACTGTTGTATATACTTTCCTCTTAAGCGATACCGGTAAGCTGCTAGCCATAATCTGCGAGTGCTTGCCAAATGCGCTCCATCCCTATCTTATTCTTCTTGTTATTTCCTTTTCATGGTCTGGATCTGCGGTTACTATCTGCCCTATAGGTAGACATATTCGCCTACTACTTCCAGTGCTTCACTACCTAACGTAAACTGCTGTTCCTTTCCGAGGCTGTTGAACATTACCTTAGTCTTCTGCATATTGATTTTTAAGCCTACCGTTCTACTTTTCCTGTCTAGGTCATCAATCATTATTTGCAGTTCTCTCCCCCGAGGTACTTAGCAAGGCAATGTCATCATCAAATCGCAGATTACTGAGGTATTCTCCATCTACATATATCCCTAACTGCTCCCATTCCAAGGCTCTGAATACTTCCTCTAAGCAAGCTGTGAATAGTAGTGGGGAGATCGTGTCTCCTTGCCTAACACCTTTCTTTATGGGAATTTTGTTTCTTTATGCAGAACTATGGTTGCTGTGCAATATATCTTCCAGCACTTTCAGGTACGGCTCGTCTACCCCCTGGTTTCGCAATGCCTACATCACCGCCGAAATTTCAACTCAGTCAAATGCTTTTTCGTAATCGATGAATGCTATGTACTAAGGGCTGGTTATATTCCGAGCATTTTTCTATCACCTGATTGATGGTATGGATATGATCGATGGTAGAGTACCGTTTCCGAAACCCTGCTTGATCTTTTGCTTGATTGCAGTCTAAGGTTGTCCTGATTCTATTAGTGATTACCTCAGTAAATACCTTATACGTAACAGACAGTAAGCTGATTGGTCTGTAATTTTTAAGGTCCTTAGAGTCCCCTTTCTTGTGAATGAGGATAATGTTTGCATTCTTCCATGGTTCCGGTACTGTCGATGACACCAGGCACTGCGTATACAGGGTGGCCAGTTTTTCTAGCACGATATCCCCCCCGTCCTTCAGCAAATCTGTAGTTATCTGATCCTCTCCAGCTGATTTCCCCCTTTTCATAGTTTCTAGTGCTTTCTTGACCTCGTCCTTCGTCACTAGTGGAACGTCTGACTGTTTTTCCCTACCGCCAATCTCATTACGGTCCTGACTACTTTGGCTACTGTAGAGATCTGTATAGAACTCCTCGGCTACTTTGACTATCTTTTCCATATTAGTGATGACGTTGCCCGCCTTGTCCCTTATCGCATACATCTGGTTTTTGCCTACCGCCTACTTCTACAGCGCACTCAGTAATGATATCTCTGAAATTATTGTTAATTGATTCTAGGGTAATGTCGTTATCCTCGGTTAGAGCTGAATATCTATTCTGTAGCGAGATCCTGAACCCTTTTGCCCTCCCTCTCGCCGCTAATTCGTTGATGGGTTTCTTTCTTACTAATCTGTCGCGGTCCTCCTTCAGATTTAGGCTAATTCGGGACCTCACCATCCTGTGGTCACTGCATCGCACTTTCCCGATTACCTCTACATCTTGCATAATGGCGGGGGTTAAACACAGTATAAAGTCAGTTTCATTTTTAGTCTTCCCGTTAGGAGTTTTCCATGTCCATTTCCGGTTCATCCGTTTGCTGAAGAAGGTATCTTAAGTTATTGCGCTCTGCAAACTCAACTAGTAACTCCCCCCTGCTATTCCTAGAACCAATGCCATAGTCACCTACTGCCTGGTCTCCTGCCTGCTTTTTCCCTACCTTGGCATTGAAGTCGCCCATGGCCATTAGTACAGTATACTGCGTCTTTACCTTTCGCATTGCCTATTCTACATCTTCGTAGAAGATTTCAACTGCCTGGTCATCATGACTATACATACATTGTAAGCAAGGCATATTTGTAGAACAGGCGACATGGCTTAAAAGACTATGTAGCGATGATAATGATTGTTGGAACCCACACTGATTCAAAGTTACTAACTCTGCAATTCCAAAATATGGCCCTCGAAAACGCATTCACTGCAAAACATAAGAGTGAGCCCAAAACAATCAAAAACCAGCATTAAGTACTACAACATTCTGCAGAGGTATCAACCTAGGTTAACATGTACCGACCACCTGAAGGAGATCTTCTGGAGGCGGCGAGGGTAACATACAAACAAAACACGAACGTAAGAGACATTCTAAACTCCATATCAAGTACCCAACTCAACCACAGGGAGGCATTTCTAATCCACGAATTTAAATCGTTACAACCAGTAGGAATAAACAGCTCGAAAGGATAACTGGAACTCAGTGAAATACATTTTCTCTGCCCCATAACCATTCTTGACGACAATCATATATAGAGCGCGAGATTTTACTTTTCCTATATTATTTGTTCCCCTTGCCACGTCAACCCCCCTTGAGTTTCTCGCTTTTTAATATTTTTTTTTCTTATTTAAAGTTTTTAAAATATTATTTTCTAGCAGGCGTGGCCCACCATAATTTTCTTGCTGTCACCCTTTCTAGACTCCTCACTAATGTCTTTTTATCTCCCTTATTCCTACTCCTGCCTCTATATCCAGATATATTTTTCTTATAGCAGCTACCAATCCTTTCCTAGAAACATTATTAGTCTCCTTTTTTGAAGATTCGTCATGTACTTCGCGCTGTTCTTTTATTTGCTGCTGCTACTTTTGTATGATCTTTTTCAGGTCAGAGGATCACAGTTTCCCTGTTGTGACAATCCCAACTTTGCGTCAACCTCCTTCTATTTCAATGTTCCTCATCCTATACTCATCTCCTCTCTCCTCCCTCGCTTTTCTTTTTCTGAAGCCAAGTCACTACAAGTGATGACCGCGCGCTGCCAAGACGAAGACAAGTCCACTTGTAAAAGCGTTGGGTAGCGAACAGAGGAATTCCCCCTCAACCATTTTTCGGTTTCCTCTGACTATGCATACCCACCTTCTACAGTTCGTTCTATCCTGAGCTCGTGATGCCATCAGCCTCTTGACTGGGCAGGAAATTCCTTGACACGATTGGGATTCGAGAAGTTGTGCTCATGTAGACTCTAATGATTTTGCATTAAAACTGCCTACGCTTGAAGTGGGCCTGCCAGCAAGTGATATCTGCTCAGCAATGTTTGTTCACAAATAGCGCCACTTATACTCGTAACGACTTCTAGTTCACACAAATATTCCCTCAGAAATACGTATATACGCACAATGCCTATTTAGAATTGTGCTGTCATCGATCTGCAGGCGTTTCACTACAGGGTGGAAATTTTCAGTTTCCTACCTCGTTACTTTACAAGTGTCCACATAACAACGCTTCTGAAGTATATATCTGGAACTAAACTCGGGCAAAGCTCAGACAGCGCTAACAACGAAGCTCTACGCTCCTTTAGAATCAGGTCACGGCGTTACCGCATCGCGTCGATTTCGTGACAATCGTACCAGAATTTTCGCTGAGACGAGCTCCATCGTATATAGGTTCCTTGTAAAGCGAGCTCTGAGTGCGATATTAAACTGCCCGTGCATACCACGTATCGAACTTCGAACTCTGAAGAGGCAGAAAATGGTGTTTAATTGACTGTCATGCCACCTCTGGAATACAGATGAACTGGCCAGAGCATTTAGAAACATGCTTATGAAGGTGGAAGAAAAGTTGCCGATCCCATGGGCGCCACCCTAATCCGCTAACTTCCAAAACACTGCCGCAGGTTATGGTAAGATTTTGATCTGTAATTCTTTAACTGGTGATATTGAAGAACTATGGCTGTAGGCACGTGCAACTAGACGTTTGTGCGCCAGGTCACGGAGGCACGGCCCATGACCGAGTCAGCATGCATTCTCACCTCTAAAGTTGCAGCGCGTGCGAAGGTCTCCGCGATGACATGGTAACCTGCAGGCAGCGGAAGAAACTGCCGGAAGCAACGTACAGAGCAGCAGAAGCCGCTGACTCGCCTGTAGCATGAACTCGCGGGGTGCCAGGCTACGCCGTCAATGCGGCTACAGACTCACGCGAGTGCATATCCGGCTGCGAAAGACCGCCAAGGTGTGCCCCTGTTAAAATGGCGTCATTTGTCACCGGATAAGAGGAACAGGTTAGCCAACCTTTTCCAGCCTGGGAAAAAAAATCTCCTCCCTTTGAAACAAACAAAATGGCAGTGACAAAAGAGGTGAGGAGAGAGACAGAGCGCTTTTTTCCTCGAACCGGCGGGGTGACGGCAGTTAGCACTCAGCACATATCGCAATATAGGCTGTCGCTCCGATTGCCGCTGCTCTCTATAGTCGCTATATAGCCTCCCCGAACCTGCAGCCTCGCACGTTGGACAGTTTTTAAGAATACGCAATATCGTCGCTCGGGGACGCACGTACAACACGCGCGCCGCGGTCGGATTTCAGCACCAACAACACCAGCAGCAGCAATATGCGTTAAAAGAAAGAAAAAAACAACCACTGGGCAACTAGTCGAGAACGAATGACTTATTTATCGAGATGGCTGGTTGCACTTAGCGCGAGACTGGGGTCGAGCCATTCAGATAGACACATCTTCTGTGCCGTTTAATTTATACGTCACGTCGGAGCGTTATAAATAGCACGGTGGGCTCCAGAAGCGGGATCCCTTTGTGGCCACACCACGGTGCCCTCACCGGGAGAGAATTCGTGAGCGTGTTTCTGCTGCTGGTGCCGATTGCACGGCGCCACTTAGTGCGGCAGCCAGTTTACGCGGAGGCATGCTTGCCGACTGCACCTGACTGCAGTCGGAGCGCGCTGTTGCGATGCCTTGCGCGGCAACCGAAAATTACGAGCGATTGGGAACAGATTACAACTGCTGCTGCCCTGTGCGCGATGCCGGCGTGGGGGAAATGAAGACAGGGTGCCTTAAGTGCCGGCGTGTGTCTGTTACACGTGTCTTGTTCATTGACCTTCCAATTGTCGGTGTTGTTGTTTATGTTGATGATGATCTGCGAACTGGGCGCGCCCGCTTTCGCACCATGCGTGTCACTTCATGTACGAATGCAGCGGGGCGCATGCGCTTAACGCGTACGTATACAGGGTGATGCTGCATGGGCGCAGTCCTTTTGCACATACTGTGTGCTGTGTTATTAAGAAGATGGCTCGAGAAAGCATGTCCAAGGTTATGCAGAATTTAGGCGTTTATGCAAATGTATCCGCGTATACACGTGGGTACTGCGTATAGACGCTCGCGCTGGAGGATTTCTTTCGGGCGCGTAAAATTTGAGTTAGTACTAGGTTGCGTAGTGTATTCAAGGCTGCGCTCAATCAAACCATTTAGAGTGAATGTAAAAGTTGGAAAACTTAGATGAATGAGGTAAGCTAATGCTGCTGATATTGCTTATAATGGAGGCTGCGTGTGATGCACATGAAAACTTGCGTCGGTAGCACTAGAGACCCCTATTGTTCGCTAGGGTTTTTATAAGTGACGCCAATCGGTGGAGAACGCCGTTACCTTCTTTACATGTCTGCATATGGATTTGCCGAGTCTGATATTTCCGCCTTCCGCCGGTAGTCGTCCTCCAGTCTGTATCTGCTTCTATCCGCTCCATGCTTCGAATGTCTTCGCCTCGGTCACCTTGGCTGAAGTGAGCTAGAACCGCAGCGTACTTCAACGTTCGAGCAGACCTTGTGTCATCATGCTGCATCTCGTCATCCAGCAGAGTAACCGACCTGCTAACGGCTGTTATAGCCACAAACTTACCCCGAGAATACAAAATGGCAGCGCTTCCTTTCATGACCGGAACTCGGAAAGCTGTATGAGAAATAGCCTTGGGGGAAGAAAGGTTAGCGCTACAGTTACTTGGCATGACCGACAGGAAAGGTCATGGATGGGCTTTAAGCGGCACTTTGCAACAGCGCCGCTTGAGTTGCCCTCTTTACAGGACGAGAATCGGCAAAAACTACACCATAGACCTCGTAACGTCATCCATTGCTATGGCCAGTTAGAGCTCTAATTTGTTCTCCTTGTCACTGGTCGACGGTAAAGTTAATATTCGCATCTTCGATTATTCTTCGGTTTTGCTCGTTACTCCGGTAATAAATTCATTTCATGCATGCATCTGTTAGTTACGGACGACACAGCGATTTCCTCTCGCTGCCGTCAAGTTGAGATATTGCTCAGGCATTTCTAGTTTACTAAGTCTTGACCCACGATATTCGGTCGGCACGGAACAGAGGCATTGGTTATTAAACATTCTGTGTCAAAAAGAAAAGTAATCGTGACCAACCCGTGGACTAGTTGGCAAGTAAAATCGCTGGCATCTAAATACCACCGCTAACTATATGCTGATTTCTTATCATACAACGGCATGCGGTGACCTCGGCACTGAACTTAATACAAATTGTCGCGCAGACTGCGCCCATTTAATATTCGTTGGTGCTGTTACATTGCTCACAGCTTATTAAAGAAAATTAAATTAATGCACAGCGATTTGTCTTTCTTAATGAATGTGCCTACCCCTAATAATAAATTATTCTGCTGTGCGTACCCTAATTCATTAATTCTAGTTTATTAATCGACTGATGATGATTACGGAGACGCAGCTCAGCCACGCCTCGAGGCGGCGTAGGTTATGGTCGCATCGCTGGAAAGGGTCACGTACGACAGCGCGGCCTGATGAATCCAAGATGCCAGCGATGCTTGCTCCTTAAAGACTTTTAGACAAAGCAAACAAAACTGCAAGATCACGCTTTATTTGCTCCCATTTCTGACCTGATCCACGGTGTACACTGTGCCCTGATGTTATTTATCGCTGCTTTATACCTCCGTCAGTAGCGTTCTCATCTGATACAGCTATCTCAGCGCGTTGTCGACGAAAAATCCTACGTCTGATTAAATGAACCCGGTCTCTTCTTTGAAAAAGCGTTGCTCAACAACAAATTACCGCCGCAGATGACGACCGACCTCCTCAGCCCCTGTGCCGCCCAAGACGTGCAGCGGCAGCGGCGGCCGCTGCAACTTTACCCGCACACCCCCGAGCCGCTCCAGTCGGCTCGACCGGAAACGTGGGCTGTGTACTTTTTTGTTTCACTCTCGCCCCGCTTGGGGCGCCACCTGCAACACTTTCGCTGACGCCGCCGTGGCGAGCGGTTGTCGGACGGAGTTCGCAAGTTCGTGTGTCTCGGTGCTGTTTTGTGGTCGGTTCTGCGCGTTGTCATCTGAGTTCCGGGCCAACAAACCACTCGAAGCTGCTGGTGGAGAGCTTGCGGATCGGGCGTCGACGGATCGTGACGCGTCGCCTTCCGTGCCTCTCAAGTGAAGGGAGCGGCTGCTAACGCCGAGTGTTGTGTTTGCTGCTTCTTCCTCCTCAAAGAATTGGCCCTGGCTTTTTAGAAGCGGGCGGTGCTTGTGACGGCGGTGTCGATTCAGCTTCATGCGGATACGTATACCTCACCAACGTCGTCACCAACGTCACATGGTAAGTGGGAGTTCGGCGCGATCTTTTCGTGGCGCGTTCGCATACTCCACATGCCGGGCTCACCTGTTGCATCACTTTAAAAGGCAACCACCTCAGCCAGCCTCGCGCGCTTCATTTGCATGTTGTAGGCGCACGTGGCCGTAGGCGCGGTTCCAAAACATGTCTCGCCCCCTCGCGCAGTAAAGGATAAAAAGCGCGGGATGCTCCCCAGCGGCTGTGTGGGCGGTGTAGTTCCTGGCAAGTTGAGATAATGCCTCGTCTGTTCTTGTGTTTGCTGAGAATTGCCCCTTCGCGGGCGCAGCCTGTTTCAGCTTCGATCCCAGCTGCTTGGGAGAAGGGACCTCATGTTGATCTAGCTTCCCACTTGGATGACATTAATGAAATGCAGGTTAGATCAGGTTAACGATACACGGTGCAATACGGGCCTATTCTAAAAAAAGGTCGGTAGCACAGGGCCTAAAGGGCTTAGAATGACAAAGTTTTCGCTGAAGCGGGCGCACATGTGTTCAAAAGCTGAAAAGACCGTATGACGCCTGTGCTACTCGGTGGTTTTTTGATCGGACGCTTTTATGGTGGGGACATATCAACGATGGGAATGTTACGAGTTGTCAGGCCGTATGAGTCACTATATTATACCTCTAACAAGTTGGCATCGTGCAGAAGCGTGGTATTTTTCGATTTTTTTTCCCTCGGGATTGTTTGAATTCTTGATCATCGCATCCCGACACAACAGCAATTGATTTGGCGGTTTTCGTATAACATGCCGCTCGGTCTTGCCCATCGCGATGCCGGATGTCAGAGAGGAGCATGGAGCGACACATCGCGTGCGTGGTTCTCGCGTGGCCTTTCTAGAGAACGGCCTTTCACTTTATTCAAGGCAAAATGTCGCACGCTGGCTTTAGGGCATTTACAATCACGTTAGCATTTTGAAGCCGGAGGCGAGTACTAGCAGTGCCGCGGCATCCGGTCTCGGGCGCGGTTTTCTGCAGTAGTCGGTATTTCTTAGCTCGCTGCTTCCCGGGACCGTTAAAGCGCCCAATTATTACCGCTGATCGCGGCGCGCGCGTTGCTAGGGAATTAGAAATTGGCCTGTTTCCTTTACTCCTTGCGTAGCCGCCATACGCACGCCCTTTATATTGCTTTAGTTTATCTCCGTTTCTTTCTCTCTCCCTACTGACGGCGGCATTGGCAGTTCTAGAATTATATTTAGTGCCGGGCCCCACATCGCGATGTAATAACACCGTGAAAATTAGCCGCGTAGCCCGTTCTCTGGTAGCGGCTCTTTGCTGAAAGCCGACGCTCGTAACCTCTGCGGTAATTGCCATTTTGCCGTGAATGTCCTCGAGACGGGCGGTGGTGCGACATCAGCGACCGTTCATTCAATTACATAGATCGCTTCTCCTTGATTGACTTTGGCACTGACATGCGGTGGATTCCTGTGCTTTTGTCATGAGTGAGACACCTCACTTTCTGAGACACAAATTTGAAACAACATACGACTGTACGGTTACCTTCGCGCGACACTAGAAAAATACATTACCTCACTTTTTGGGTCGTGATTGTTTAGAGTAGTAGTGCAACCAGTCTTTCGGCTGGTTCCCCTATTTTGGGAGTAAATAAAGAGCTTATCATCATCGTGATTGTTTATTTAAGGCTTTCCTGCTGATGCCATGTTCGCAGCAGTATCGAACCAGTGGAAATAAAGGCGGTCAGAACTGAATGGCACACTAAATACGCTACTGAAGACTGGTTTATTCATGTTCAGATCCTTTTTTGTTCGGCTCTTACATCTTTCACAACCAACTTTCAGACTCTGGGCTTCCTACTGCACCCTTTTAGCACCTTTTACTAGTTACGAAGCACGGTTTCTTTAGCGCGTCATTATGCCCGCCGCGCAGTGTGAAGTCCCGGTACGCGCATCAGACGTGCTTTCGTAGTTTTTAAACATTTCGCGGCAGCTAAATGGCGCGCGCGGCTTATTAGCATAATGCAGCTCGCGAAGGTATCCCTAAAGAGTCTATAACCTTGTTTGCGGCACTTAAGCGCCGGCCGCCGCGCGGCATCGCCAACTGCTTGAACCCGTCTCGGTTGGGGTCACGGACATGTCGTCGCTTGGGTAAAAGGCGCCGACGAGGCCCGCTCGTTCGAGCGAGATCGGAGAGTCGCGAAGCCCTCGACACGACGCCGCCAGCGGTTTCGAACAGGGCGACGGCTTCTCAGTTCGGGCACTTAGCGTCACGGCGTTTTCTTTTTTCATTTTCAACCCATTTTTGCGACGGGAGCGAAATTTTTTTGCAGCCTCTCGTTGGTAAAACGGTGGTTAGATGGAGTAAGCGGTGAAGGAGGGGCGACGAGGTCTCCGTGAGTTCTTCCCCACGCTTGGAAGGTCCCACTGTGTGCGCCGTTCTCTCCTCTACCTCTGTATGCACTTCGTCACGAAACCGCGCGCGCGCGCGCACGCAGCTGCGATCCAACTGGTGCCTGTCATTGACGCTGAGTCTGCTCGCTGGCTCATTTTCCTTTTCTTTATCCTTTTCTTCTCTTTATTGCTCCGGCGCTGATAACAACGTGTCGCTTTTCCTGTACCCGCCGCTCCAGCTCGAAACGAGCGAATTGTGGCTTCTTCCTCACAGTTTTGCAACCGTCTTCGTTGCCTCCTCCTGCTTTACAGCTCAGTTCGCCAGCCTGCTCTTGGGGTAATCTTGCAATATTTTGGCAAAAAGAAAAACGAGATAAGAAAAGACAAGAACGCCGGTTCGTGTCTCGTCCCTGAGAGCCGCGAGAGTCTTCTGCGAACTCGCTCTCGTAGTATGTAGCGCCTTCGCGGTGCTCTTCTTCCTCTGTACGTATGCCATTGATGGCGTCGTTTCGAGCGCAGCGTTATATCGAGCGTGGCTCCACAAGTACACGGCGTATTAGTCCCTTGTAGCACGCCATTCAACGCGGCGAACGACCGACCCTCGTCGTCGGAGGCCGGTTGCGCGCGCTGGAATCGTTTGTGAACGAGCGGCGACGATCGTACGACCGGTGGCATTGAAACGCGCCTTGAATGCGAGCGTAGTGGTGCGGAGGAGGGACACATGCTGAGTGCCTTTCGGTACGAACGCGTTGGAACTTTCGTTGAAACGGGTCAAACGCGTGCTAAAAGAACAAGGCGTGATGGAACATAACCTTGTGGCCGAAAAGCCCGCGTGTATGCCTGTGCCGCCCGCTTTGCGAAGGCCGTAGTAGCTCATTTCAAGGATGGAACCGCTTTAAAAAGAAAATGCCTTTTGTTGGATTACGCTGTGTAAACGTTTCGCAGCTCGTGCGCTCCGCAAGCGGAGCAATCATCTTTGATTTCGATTGTGTTTTTCAATTTATTGTGCAATGGGGCAAATTTTCGTCTTACTTATCAAGAGCTTCAGCAACGACGGGAGCCAGAACAGGCGGGATTGGTAGGATATTGAGTTGGGTTGAGTCGGAAGGCGCGTTAGCCTGTTCATCATTACAACAAGCTGCTGCTAGTGGAGACATAAATCGTGCTCCAGAGAGGCACACCCATATCACCGGAATCGGGTCACATCACTGTTCATGGCGAAAGCTACTATTGCGGAGGTAGAATTCGTCGTTTTATATCGCGTGCGAGGCAAATTCATGTGCGCTTACATTTCTCGGGCTTTGAAAGCACGCATGGCTAGAAATTTCGACTTCCGTTCGTCACTGACCATCGCATAACCCGGGGATGAAGGGAAATGCCACCCAACCTTTCTGGCCCTTTGAGGAGACACCGGTACTGGACATGGATCTATAGATAGGTAATGCTACACTCAGTAGCAAGGATAAGGTGGATGTGTAATTTTCTCTCTCTCTCTGTCTCTCTTGTAAAGAAGCAACCATTTTTTTTTCTTCTCATTTTCATTCAGAACGGCGTAACCCAACGGTCTCTCCCTCTCGTTCTCCGTTTTAGACCTTATTCAGTGTTGATCTCGCTCTTTATGGGAAGGAGGCCAGAAAAACTGTTGTGTACCTTCATCCTTCCCGCTGCACATCAAGCAGTATGCGTAATCTGCGGCCCCAGCTAAGCAGAGCTTCCCAAGAAATGCTAGCAAATCGTACTTGGGTGCAGACTGTAACGCTATAACGATGAAGGCTCCGACGTTATGAGCGCAAAATCTCGACGAGCCTCTTGCATGTGACATGACGTCAGGAAACCACGTGACATGGTCGAGTTGGCAGGCGCTTTCAACAGCGTAGTAGCTCTCCTTTGAGGTGGGAGGTTGAGAAGATGGTAATCGAGCCCTGAGTCTTTGGATCCCGAGTCGGACACAAGGCCATGGAGGTGCGTTCGTATACAGCTTCGCTTAAAGGGCAACTCCGGGGGATTTTTGACATTCGCATATTCTAATAAAATTTTTACTGTAGATTCTCCTCTCCGTCCTGACGCATTCTACAAAATTTGGGCGCCGTACGATAATCCGTTCGCGCGCAACACGACTTTAAAATATGCTATTTTCATGGCTTAAGTTGAGACTATTTCTGCTGGCAACACTGAGTTTCTGACGTCACAAACAGTATACCGGCCAGCCTCTAATCCGCGGGCGCACAACTCCCCGTTTCCGATGGAAATAAAAGTTGTACAACCAACCAACCAACCAACCGGCGTTACTGTCCACTTCCCGCATGATTATGAAATTGCGAGGTTTATATTGAACTACCTCAGACATTTTATGCAATGCTTCATGATTTCCATACTTTATTTTCACCATCCAACGCACGTACGAGTGTTTCTCTAATACTGAGTGTGACGTCACCATTTCGTCACCTGGGACGTCGTTTCTGGCCATGAAAGCAGTTTCGGTTTCGGTTTGCTGTTTTTTCTTTTTAAAAATACTTCTAATTGGAATTTCGAAAAACGGTTTTTTTGTGTTCGAGTCAGGACGTGCCGAGGAATGTAATTCAACCAAAAACACAGAATGATGGAAAAACCACCGGAGTTAATGCTTTGTATTTACTTGTCGAGCGCTTATTCGCATATTAATGATTTTACGCTATTGAATTGTGCGAAACAACAGAGGCACATATTAGGGAAATAATCATTAGGCAATTAGAAATGCACTTTTACGAGAAAAACGGGAGCAAAAGGAGCGGCACTCTAGAGCCGTTATCACTGTCTCGTCATACTCTAAAATGCGGTGCTTAAATGTCCCACAAAATTGGTTTTCGTTCGGGATCTCCCGTCATTCTATGCCGTCCCTTCGAGCCTCATCTAGTAAATTGTACTTTCTTATAGCCGCGGGTGGTGGTAAGGAAATAAATTATGAGAAGGTGTTCATAAGCGCAATCCCCAATGTTTCTTTCTCTGGACATCCGCGCAACGGCTGATCTGCGCAGGTACACCACACGTCTCGGAGACTAAGGATCAAAGTGCGACGAGGAGTGCCCCCTGTTAAACATTCTGCTGTCCTCTGTATTTTGCATCCCCGCTTGTACCCCGCCATTTCCTTTCGTATTTTCCGATAAGTCTATTTGGATCAATCTCAGCTACCCAACGACTTCTTCATTGCTGCTCTATGTCAGTGAGTACGTGCGAGATGATAGAGAGACAGCTTTAGAGGTATACTGATTAAGTGAGTAGCAAATTGAATGTACGCGAAAGGGGGATCCGCAGCAGGAGTGGGCAAAAAGGAGCCGTGAACGCTGCCGCATCATACCTTTATCGAGGGGCTTAAGTATCCCTCCAGTTTATTTTAGAGCTACTTAAGTATTCCTACAGTTTATTTTATAGCTACTTTGAATTAACAACGTGTTTAATGTAGTGCTAAAAGGCTGTTTCTCTGATGTTCTCACGATAATACGTACTCTGCTTGACAGGTAGGGTACAGCGTGGCATCTTAGTTACTCTCTTCCCTCGGGGACGGTGTGAAATTTTTGTGTGGCAGAGCTCTGATTTGTCGTCCATTGGGCGGTGTATTTCTACTCTTCCATCACAGTAAGCGGGTACAACTAAGTAATACTTGTAGCTTGGATCGTTGGTGCATGTTCAGGAAAGATACAGGAGCGCAAAGCCTGGTCACAAGGACGAAGTGAGGGTAAGGGACAGCACTGAGCCGTCCTATAACATAATTCATGTACATACTTCTCGCTCCTGTATCTTTCTTGAAGTGGCTCTGAGAAGGGTATGTCGAGACCTCGCGTGGTAACTGTACCGATAAATTTCAGTCGATGAAGCCAATGTAGCGTCGTGAAGGCGCCACTGCCTCCGTGATGGAACCTCCGGTGACAGACGGGGGCGGACCTCGCGGGTCTCTGCGCTCGAGCGGCACAGCTGACCGGACCGGTAGCACGGGCAGCCGCAGCAGCTGACCGGATGTTCTTGGCCGGTGCCTTCATGTCGCGGTTAGTTTGTGGCCGACACCGGCTCGCCTGCCTGTTTGCTGTGGGCAAGGGTCGGCAGGCTACTCGGAGGCGGGGAGGGTGGTAGTCCGGTCGTCGGCGGCGAACGATATGGACCGCGCACTTCTGCTGCGGTAACACCGGTGCTTTCGCGGAGGCTCCCTCGCTCGGCTGTGTTGTTGTTGATCTGGGTGTTTCATTCCCGGTCCTTGATCGGGCGGTACTTCGCACCCCCCACTCGCTTCGTGGGCCGGCGGTCCTCATCAGGGCCGAACTCGTTTGTCCCGTTTTCCGGATTAAAGAGAAGAGGGCGTGATTGTGCTGCCTTTGGTTTGCGGCTGCCTGCAAAGCGTGGAGCTCACCTCGTGCGGTTCATTCATGATGCTTTTTCTCTTTTTTTTTTTTTTGTCTGTTTCTAACCGACGCAGCGCAGAGTCTGCGCTCACCGCCTGACCCTTGGTAGAGAATGAGGGGGCTGCGTTTCTCCCTTGCTGTTTGATCTGCTTCCGCTTGGCTTTGGTACGTGCAGCCGAACGCACGGGAAGCCGCCGCACCACGGTCCTAAGCATTTCTAGGACCCGCGGGCCGCACTGACATGAGCAGCCGTTCTTAACTTGTGCCTTTCCTTCTGCCCCAGAAAAAAAAATCGCTCAGTCTTGTCGGGAGGCGAGAGTTGGAATTCGTAATCGCAAAACAACCACGGCCGTGAAAACAACCGATAAGCACTGCAAATGCGATTGCCCTTGCTACTCGTGGTCGTCTTTGTTGCACCTTCCTGTACTCGCTGGAAGCGTTACCAGTAAGCATCGAAGTCGTTCCTGTATCGCTTTTTTTTATTTATTTATTTTTTTTTTAGCAGACGATCGCGGGCCATTATGCCAGAATTTAGTTGCAAGATGCAGAGATCACCTGGGAAAACGATACAGAGCGCCTGTGACTTTCGTTCACTGTGGGATGCATGACTGCCTAAAGAGCTCACGGCAGCTAAGATGGCCTTGCAGCTAGGAGGATCGGTAGTTAAGTCTAATGAGGTCATGCTGATATAAAAAAAAAGAAAAAAAAGAAACGGTAGCAGCATACACAGGCAGCCTCGATAGAATGTATGCAAGCTTTGCTGCGCTACCTGTGTGGGTGCATTTTTACAACACCCAGCGTTTCGCGGGTACGAATGCGCTTTATCTTTTTGCAGCGTGAGCCGTTGTAGCGTAGTATTGAACCTCATTGATAGCATTGGTTAAACGGCCAAGCAGAGTGGCGACCCCCATTTGAGAGTGACTTGCTCATCCCAACTCGCGAGTAGGGCTTGAGTCTTTTTGTCAGGCCTGGCGATTAAATCGTTCTATGCTTCGTGTGAGGAAGCTGGTAAGAGTTCTAAATTTCGGGTGTGTTTGCCGTTATACATACGGAACCCAGCCTGAACAGTCGCATGGGTGAGGTCCGTCCAAGGTAGCGCCGATCGAAGCAGCCGAGAGAATGACCGAATGGAGCGCGAGGAGAGGGCCGGTGAGGGGATACCGGGGAGGAGATATGGAAGGCTGTCGGGGCCGAGATAAAAACAAATAAAAGCGATGATTTGGAGGAAAAAATAGGAGACATGCAAGAGAACAGCAGTGAGCAAGATTCCAAGGGGAGAAAATTAAAAGGCAGTGTTGCGAAGAGAAATAGAAAGCAGATAAAGAATTGGGGTGGCACTTAAGCTCCGCATTGAGAGTATGACGCGAGAGCGTCACATCTTTACTAAGTTGCTAGTCTTGTTTTCACTTCTATTTTTTTATTTGCCACAAAGACACACTGGGCCATTAACCAAGTTATGTTGCGAGCTTGTTATCAATTTATCTGACGTTTTAATGACTTTCAATTCAGTGTGACGTCACCACCCACTAGACCAATCGGGATTTACTCTACACACCAACTACGCGGCGCCGAGTTCACCACTGAACGAGCCCGTTAATACTATCGCATCAAGCAATTCGAATCAAGCTGTTGGATTATCTAGCTGTCGCAGCTCTCATTCGGCGCCTCGAATCCCATCGGCTTAGTCGCAAGGAATTTATTTAGTGACTCTTCGTCGGGGAGTTCCGTACTTCCGTAGTGGATATACTGTCGCTGAACGTTGCGCATTTACTTCTCGTCATTATCTCGTGTGGCGCACTTTCTGCTGTGAGTCGTCACTCTGCCTTTACGCGTAACCAGGGGGCAGTAGTGCCGTATCGAAACTAAAGCCTCAAAATGCATTTTTCTCGCTCAGCTATCGCGGGTACATTTTCGAAATTAGTCTCTCGTCCTATCTGCCCGCCGCTTTGTGAGGAAAACTTTTCATTGTCGGCGGCAACTGTACACCTACCTGTCCGTGCTGCACAACTCTCAGGGAAACAGTGCCGAGCGGTCGCCTTTCCGCATTGGATCCTCCTAACTTCCCCGTCGCCAGTACAGAATGACGGAAGGGAAAAAAAAAAAAAATCAGTACGTGCATAACAAAGAAAAGTTATGGACTGGGATAATTTCGCTTTATTTATTCGCCGTTTGCTTTATTAATTACTTCGCCATTAATTTTCTGCCAGGGCGGATCCTATGAAGCTGGCGTCATGACAGCCGCGGGAAGCAAGCCGAACGATGTGTACTGCTGTAGTACTGCGTCGAACCGCGACGCCACCCTTCATGTCTCTGCAGCTGCCGCCGCCTTTGACGGGGTGGTGGTGGTTCTGCCTGGTTGCTTGTTGCTCGCGCTGGCGCCCTGATTGGCGGAGCGTGCAAAAGAAGAAAGGGTCAACGGAAGCGGCCGCCACGCGTCGCTGCTCGCAGTATACTCTGAAAGGGATTTTTGTTCTCAACCCTGAAAAAGAACAAAGACGCGCAGCGTCAGCAAGGAGGAGAGAAGGTTAATGGAAAGGACGAGAGGTGTGATTCATTCAGCATGCACAGTCGGGCGTGGAACATGGTCACCGGCGCCCGCAGAGACCTCGATCTGCGTTCCATTAAATGCCTGTCACTCTTGCCATAACATACTGGACGTACTGCATAGTGCACGTTTGTCACTTGATATATGGAAGACCGCGCCTCTACCGTTTTCTTTTCGTTCATTTGAGGACCAGCACGTGAGGCAATACACTTAGGAAAACTCCCAAGTCGGGCTCAGCGCTGACGCGTGTTTGCGGAAATGGTAGGGTCGCTGGTTTGCAATGTCGAGAGAGATATACCGTCGAACTGCTTTTCCGATGTGCATTGTCCTGCCCCACGTTGGAGCATCTCGCACTGTTGCCCTAATGCGTTGTTAGCATGAGGATAGTTACTTGAACGAAAACCCAGCGGCGTGCGACGATGGTCCAACAGAACAAGGAGCAGGAAAAAAACAAAACAAAATCACACCTTATTTATGGCCTTCGAGTGGAATTCCAACCTACAACGGTGCCAACAGATCCGCTTCGCTTGTCGCTGCTTTGGACCTCTAGAGCATCGCCACTTTTTTTTTTTTCTTAATTGCTCGTAAACAAAAGTTTAGATAACAATAAAACCCGTCAGCCTAAATTAAAATTGCTTCATGCGCATCAGTTCATCAGATATACTTATCCACGCAGGCGGCTCAGGGAGCGCCAGGTAGATTTCCCTCATGTAAGCCACACTTTGAACAAAGTTTTCACGAACGGAACGAACATGAACATCTGCATGGCGCTGCCATTCTGGACATCCATGATATTGTGGAGGCTCAGGAGCATAAACATGTCTAAAGGTACATATCACCATTGCTCTGGACAGGGAGAAACCTGATTCTATGTGACGTTACGGGCAACTGTTTCTTCAGTGTTCGCTGTAAAATGTCCCAATAGAATACTGCATCCCATCGCCACAGCCTTTCTCCCCACGCGTTAAACAGCCAGCCTCTCGCTCTACAGTGCTTCGGTAAAACCTACGTTCATTCCTTCGTGGTATCGAACAGCGAAAACGCAAGAGCACGCTTCCACTTGTACGTGGCAGCCCAATTTCCAATGCGGGTCTGTTTTGAAGACTGTATTTGACAGGCACTGAACCAAATGATCTGATGGCAGTTTAGCGCTAAAGCACTCATACAGCAGTCCTACCCCGAACAAGGAAATTAACGATGTTATTTGGGTGGACACCTAAAACGCGCCGTTGACTCGGAAGTCTAACCTATAACTGAAATATGCAAACTGTTTCACTTCTCGGTGGGCACATCAAATGCGACGTGCAGATGCAGAAAAAAACTTGGAGGTCACTGCAGAAACCGCACTGGGAGAATGCTAACGTATTAGCGCGGCCGCGGCGTTTTTACTGCCTATCAATAATCATAGCGATTATGTTATCACTAATTATGTATCATGCTTATCTTTATAATTAATTGTTATTACGAGTAATTGTTATCATCATCGTCATATATTTATTATAATTAATCACTGCTATTAATCACCAACGACTCGACATGACATCAGCAGGTGATGAGCAGTCACATCCTGCGGCACGTTTTGATGACAGATTTTGCGGACAAAAGACGCCATGCCAGGCGCAAGCTTTATTAAGCAATTGGTTTTGACTCTTCAACAAAATGTTTCTACCTGTATGCTTGAGCGAGTATGATGCGTTATCCGAATGAATTTAAGAGCCACTTTACATGTCGAACGTACATGTATGCGCGTTCTTTACATGTATCTAATGTAGTGAACTAAATATATTATAATGGGATTTCGTAGAACGTGGTAACACAATGAGGCGATTTGATATTCAGTGTGCATGTCATTGCTAGTGTTCACTGTTTTAGGGTACGAAGGAGAGCGTGGAACACAGTAAGTGTACCGCTGAAGTATATATACGGGTTAGGTGCTGTGGGACACTGTCGCGAGCAAGGATTCCGAGCGCAGGCTCGCAGTCTTGCGGGAGAGCTGAAAAGAACGAGCGAAAAAAAAAAAAAAACTTCCCGAGGAAACCTTAGGTGCCGCTTGGCATATATGCTCTAATCGCAAGGTGAAGTAAGGGGGCCGTGGTTGCCTTGGTCATTTTGCATCTAGACCTGGAGAGTTGCCAGCTGAGAATTAACGCGCATGTTCTTACACCGTGAATGCACTAAGGAACTCCTTACTTCGATTAACACATCCGTAACGTCATCGACGCCGCTAACAAGCGGAAAATTTCCGGTGGAATGATGCTTGCAGCATCTGACTTTCCAGTGTCCAAGTTGAATGTGCTTCGGAGGTTAGCACTCTTCTCTTATCTGGCGATTGTACGTTACATGGTGCGGAATGCGGGGTTTAACACCCCAAGGCTGCTCATTAGGCAGTGCCGTAGTCGAGGGGCTAAGATTAATTTTGAATTTCAACCGAGTGAGGATTTGATTACCTCCCGGACTGAGTGGATCATATGTTCACGAGGTGGTTTGTATTTTGCGCGTCAAATCGCTGTTATTGATTTTCGCTGGTTATAGTAAAGATAACTACCTGGAATTTCGGTAGAGCAGAGGAACAAGCGCTGGAGTTTAGGAAGAGGACATCTTGTTTCATTAAAGAATAAAAACTCAAAAGGTTTCAGATTTAGAAATAAGAGTCACCCGCCGCCGGTCGCTGGTGTTCTTGGAGACAATTGCTTGGCCGGCGGAATGCGTTGGGAAGCGATGATGTGCGCTCCACCTGACAACCCCTTCAAACAGCTACGACAGCAGCGACTCGGCGTAGCGTACACGTATATGCGTGCACAGGCAGGCGATGCGTACGCACAGGTGCAACAGCGAGTGCTGGCAAAAAAAAGGTGAGGAGAGAGGAGGGGAAAGGGGTTTTGCCGACTCAGTCCGATCGACGCCAAGGGCACGCAGGGGGCGCGCGACGTCGTCGGCGTGGGAGCTGCGTTCGCTTTTACACTTTGGTGCAGCACCTCGGAACCCGAGTGAGCAAATTGTCGCGCTTCCCTCCCACGCTTGTCGAAGCCGTCCATCGCCAGTGCAGGTTGGCAATGGCTGCTCTTTCGGTGCATACTACAGACGTTGCTTCCCTTGCAAGGTGGATTCTTCTATGCCTCGAATGAAAAAAGGAAATGTGCACAACGTGTGGAAATACCGTACAGTGTGGTGGAGCAGAGTTTCTGCTCTCCTGACACGCTGTTTGGAAAGGTCTTCGCGCAGTGTGCTCTTTCATAAACTGCACGCAACTGTTGCTGCGGCGTCGCGTCGGCGTGACCCTGAACGCACTGCGTCTGCTGAGTGGAGCAGGTGCAGAGGCGAGGGAAGGCGTAACGTTCTTGTGTCTGTTTTTCTTCCTGCAATCCGTCTCTTGATTAAAGGCAGCTTGCGCCACCCTTGGAGGAGGAGACGAGAGTTCAGCGCGCAAACGCGCTTGACGATGCACAAACGGATGCCACCTTGTCAGATGGGAATTGCCTAGCGGTGCCAGTTTTCATTATTCATATTGTCACGTAGTGGTGACGAGGTTGGCGACACAAATGAAGGGGTCGATGATTGCACTAAAGAAACTCTTTATTTGGGCTGACTTGCGCCCGCAAAATAACTAAGCAACTCGGCGGCGGCGATAGAAACAAACGTGCTCGTCGATCGTCGAACAAAGAATGCCCGTCACACTCGGCAACGCTCAATTTAAAGGCTGCACAGAACAATCTAGATAACGTCGCAAACAGCTACCAGCACGGGCTGGAACATTGTGGAAAGATACCCGAGTGGCCGGAACCTTCGAGACAGATCTCGGTGCATCTTGTGCTACAACAAAACTGATAAAGGTGTGACTCGCGACATCGAGCATTAACAAACAAAGATTACGGAACCGATACGCGGTCCAGAATCAGAGTGATAAGCCTGTATGCCGGCGGCCGCCAAAAAAAACAACAAATACTGTTTTGAAGGTTTCGCGGCATTACTCCCCCCTTAAAAAAACATCGCCTCGATGTTCCAAAACAAAGAAACTTAAACATAAACACTGCAAAGTTTAAACACCACAGATCCTTTAACGCGCGTAATATGGCTTCAGTCGTACAACATGTACAATTTCTGGGTGTGCGCGTCGCCGTTGTGATGCTGACGTTCCGTCGGGAATGACTTCATAGTCCAGTGGTCCGACGCGGCGAAGGATTTTGTATGGCCCAAAGTATCGACGCAACAACTTTTCACTTAATCCGCGACGGCGAATTGGTGTCCAAACCCACACTTCGTCTCCTGGGTTGTACTCTGCGTGGCCTCGTCGTAAGTTGTATCGTCGGCTTTGGTGTCCGATCTAGGCTCCGTCGTTTCTTCAGATCATGGCCGGGGCATACCGTTATTTTTCGCTGGGTGGCGGTGTCGGCTTGCACTCTGGTCGTGTTGTCGTCGATGTCGTCGTTTGAAGCGGCAATGAAATAGCTGCGTCGTCGTTAGTGGTCGTCGTCAGCGGAAGACCTTCGTCTTTTCGTCGTTGAGCAACCTCACCTCCAAAGGTTGCTGCCTTTAGTTTCCCCTACGGGGGCTAGGAGACCGTCCTTGCACGTAACCGCGGCCCGGCGACGCAAATCGGGCATTGTACGGTGATGGGGAGCGTGACAGACGCCTTGGTGACGAGTGCTCTCTGCTGCGCAGGAAGTCGTTGATTTCCTGTGGTCGCTCGCCAGGACGGGGTCGCGGGGCGTCGACAGCGAAACCACGGAGGCCGATCCGCCTGTACGGGCAGTGACGGAGGATGTGTCCTGCCTCACCACAATGGAAGCAGAGCGGTCGGTTGTTTGCTGTCCTCCAGGCGTCGCACTTTCTGGGGCTTGGGGGTCGTTGGTAGGCTTGGCGGGCGTGGACCAAGGGGCGGCTTTCAGGAACAGGACGGTAGCGGCGAGGGCTCGGAAAGTCATCACGTCGGGGCGCAGGGCGACGTAATGCACCAGCGTAGTTCATTGCTGTTGCCTCTTGAGTTGGAACAGTCGCAGCCGTCGCTTGAGGAACGCCTAGCGCCTGCTGGACTTCTTCACGGACGACGTCCGCGAGCGTCGCCACCTGCGGTTGTTGCGATGATGGCATCATTCGGCGGAGCTCCTCTCGCACGATCTCCCGGATGAGGTCCCGAAGGTTCTCTCCGCTTGCAGATGCGTTGGGGTAGTGGGTTGAGCAGTCCGGCTGAAGTGGTCGCTCGTAGTGGCTCATGCGGGTTTCCAACGTCTTCTCAATGGTCGATGCCTCCCTTTCAAATTCTTCCACAGTTTTCGGCGGGTTCCGCACAAGCCCCGCAAAAAGCGACTCTTTAACTCCTCGCATTAGGAATTTCACTCTCTCACCTTCGGTCATGTTAGGGTCGGCGCGGCGAAACAGGCGTTTCATCTCCTCTACGTAGACCAGGACGGGCTCGTTTGGTAGTTGAATTCTTGATTGGAGGAGGGCCTGAGCTCTTTCTTTTCGGACAAAACTTGTAAAGGCCATCAAGAACTGTGCTTTGAATATCTCCCAATCCTTGAAAGAAGTCTCGTGATTTTCAAACCAAACTCGGGCATGTCCTTGAAGAACAAAGTAGACTTGCCTGAGTTTCGTGGCGTCGTTCCAGCCGTTGAATTCTGCCACACGGTCAAAAAGGTCCACCCAGTCTTCTGCATCTTCATCCGGTCGTCCATGGAAGCAGGGGGGCTCACGGGGTTGAACGAAAACAACCGGTGCTGTAGGCTGGGCCATTGTGAGCGTCGATGTCTTCCGAGATCGAGTGGGGTCAGGCAGCAGACCGGGTTCCGGTTGTAGGCCTTGCAGTCGGCGGCTGGCTCGGTGACCTGTAGGATGGTCTTCCAGGGCGACAGGAACACGGCTTGGGTCTTCGCTTGAAGGATCAAAAGGCAGCACCTCCACCAGATGTCACGTAGTGGTGACGAGGTTGGCGACACAAATGAAGGGGTCGATGATTGCACTAAAGAAACTCTTTATTTGGGCTGACTTGCGCCCGCAAAATAACTAAGCAACTCGGCGGCGGCGATAGAAACAAACGTGCTCGTCGATCGTCGAACAAAGAATGCCCGTCACACTCGGCAACGCTCAATTTAAAGGCTGCACAGAAGAATCTAGATAACGTCGCAAACAGCTACCAGCACGGGCTGGAACATTGTGGAAAGATACCCGAGTGGCCGGAACCTTCGAGACAGATCTCGGTGCATCTTGTGCTACAACAAAACTGATAAAGGTGTGACTCGCGACATCGAGCATTAACAAACAAAGATTACGGAACCGATACGCGGTCCAGAATCGTGATAAGCCTGTATGCCGGCGGCCGCCAAAAAAAACAACAAATACTGTTTTGAAGGTTTCGCGGCAATATCTGTGGTTGGTCTGCATATAGCATCGTGTATTTAGGCATGAAATGCTTTTAGCGTCCGTTGTTCGCGCGCCGTTCGGGAGAACTTGGCGCCGAACCGGAGGAGAACATTGAGGAGGACCGAAGGCGATCCTGTAACCGCTAAATGGACTCACCCTTTGATGCCTGCGTACTGCGCTGCAGCTGAAGTTGCGCATGCGTCAATAATGCCTTCCCTCTGCGCTGTAGCTTCATGGCGCAAAGTCATGCGAAAAACTAAAAAGGCGCAAAATGTTTCACTTATACGGACACCTAAAACTCTCCGTACCATTAGCATGAATACCAACCAACTCTCGCAAAACTGGAGGCGGTGGTAGTGGTTTGTTAAAAAAATAGTGATTAAAAAGGTAGGAAAAGAATGTTGCCGGCCGCGGCCATTGCTATCTGCGGCCGGCGGAAAAAAATGCGGCGGACAAGGAGATGACAGCGAGAAGTATACAGAGGGAAGGAGGAGGAGGAAAGGCCGGGAGGTTAACCGGTAAAAGATGCCGGTTTGCTACCCTGCACTGGGGGAAAGGGGTGAGTGGATATAAAAGTTGTGGGTAAGAGAGGGATGGGTGAAGTCAGTACAGTCACATCACAGACATGTCACATCACGTCACAGTCATATCACGTAACATAACAGCAAAATCGTAGCCTTTCGATCAGTCCTGTGCTTTTCATAAAGTGGAGCAGTGCCTGGGAGGCCTTCACCGCGGACGATCGCCGTGGCCAGGGACCGAGAATCTTAGTTTCAGTCAGTGAGCGTCCATCTAGACGCTCCAGCGCACAGCATAGACACTGTCTTTCCTCACTGTATATGGGGCACTCACAAGGAATGTGGCCTATAGTCTCGTCGCACCCGCAGTTTGTACATGCAGGGCTATTTGCCATGCCTATAACAAAAGAATAAGAGTTTGTGAATGCTACACCAACCCACAGGCGGCACAGCAAAGTTTCTTCACGTCAGGGTAGGCCAGGTGGAAGCCGGAGCTTTAGGTCAGGGTCCAGGGATTTTAAGCGGCAGTTCGCAAACTGGCCAGAATTCCACAAGGAGAGCGCGTGTTCCCACGCAAATTCGCGAAGCCTGCCTGCTGCGTCCGCCCTGGAAAAGGGGATCAACACACAATCGCTGTTCGTGCGACCTCGTCCGCCCGGAGATTGCCTATGCCGCTGTGTCCTGGAAGCCATTGGTAGATGATGTCATGTCCTCCATTTATGGCATAGTGATGAAGTTGTCTTATTTACGCGACGAGTTGCTATGGGCTCCACGGCGAAGAGCCGCTTTTAAGGCTTGCAGGACTGCTTTTGAATCTGTGAAAATAGACCACTGCTGAGGGCTTTGCTGAACCGTCGGTGTAGACGTGCATGCTCATGGAAGTATTCAAGAATGACTTGTTTTAGTTCTGTCGGTGATAGCTCGACTTTCTTCCTGATGCTGGGTATTGAAAGAAGCACGTGCGGTTGATGCAGGCTTCATAGTTGAGAGGACGGTCTAGATGCGGGTGTAAGGGGAGCGATATCAAGAAATGACAGGGAGAAATTTGTGCATTATTGGCACAATATAAAATTACGCGATACCGTGTTGCTCGCGAAAGGGTCCAAACACTGACCAATCAACGACTGCGCACGAGCGGCTATTGCAATTATTTACAAAGTATACTAAACAAATAGGCTATAATATGCATAACTACGTGCATGTAGCTTCCTGTGGAGTGGGACGCCAGGCAGCATACACGCTTAGTATGCATGCCACGTAGCAAAGCTGAAGAAACGCAAAAGACTCGCGTCTCGGTGGACACTTCAAACGCGCCGTCAGTGGGGTAACGTGCACCGATACAGTAGAAACGGCCTTGGGCGCGATACGCCTTTGTCAGCGCTCCACATCTGCCACTGTTCCTTGTGCTGCCGTCAGCATCAACGCACAACCAGGGAAGCAGGGCTCAATTAATGCATGAAATCCACGTCTCCATTGGCGTCTTCTTGAGTTCCGGTAGTTCCGGTCCGCCGCTGTGCGTGGCCGCAGTAAAGCCCGCTTTCATCCCCGTCACTCCATACGTTATGTTACTCTATGATCCATCTAAGCGTCCTTCCCATCTGCACGTGAAGCCGTGTCAGTACAGCGTAGCCGGTTCGTGGAAGCCGCTGAGCGTCGAGCAAAGGACGTCGCCACTTGAGCCGAGAAATGAAGCGGGTCTACAAGACAGCGCCGGTAACAAACCCATTTTACGTTTACATATGCTCTGGGTTGCGGGAAAGGCAGTTACGTCGTAGTGGAGGGCTCCGGAAATTTCTACCGTATGAGGTTTTTTAACGCGCACTGACATTGCAAGACGCAAGGGCGCCTATCTTTCCGCGTCGAAAAGCGGCTGCCGCGGCGGGAATTCAATCCCGCATCCTTGGGCACAGAAGCCGAGCACCCTAACCACTCCACCACCGCGACAGTGTTACGTGAGATGCAGTTGCGCTAATCTATCGCTGGTGTATCGGGTTATGTGTGCGACAGTCCTTTCTCCCGAGATGTGCGTGCTCATGGCATTTAGAGAGCGCTTAGCACCTGGCAGTGGCGGCAGCAGTAGCGGTATATTGGGAGGTAGTCATGCGCCTGAGCGAGCAGCGAGCTCGCATGGTATGCCAAGTGTCTCTATGGTTTATTCATGCGTCCTTCAATGTCTCACATGGGATGCGGCAGTACGTGCGAACTTCGAAGGAGCTGGCGTATAGGTGACGATATACAGGTATGGCATAATCTTTAGCCATGTTCCGTGTATAGGCTTCGCGAGTTTTCTTTTTTTTTTTTTTCGCTTGAGGTGAGCTTGTGTCCGTTACGACATAGCAGTCAACTGTCCGGCTGTCACACGTCATCGTCGCGCTTCACTACTTTCTCGTCGCGCCTTTACGCTGCTTGCGTCGTCGATAAGGGTTGTTATGCATCGGTCTTTTGAAGCGAAACATACCTACGCGGGGATGGATTCGGAGAAGTGTGATGACAAGGAATGAGAGAAGGGAGCTAACTGAGCAACGCTCTTTTTTTTGTTTTGTTTTGTTTTTTTTTTTTTTCGTCGAAAACTTTCTCCTCCTTGATCACTAAAAACAGCGAAGCACATACAATATTACGATTGAGACAGCACTTGGAACCTACCAGCCAGCGGTCAGGTTTCGAGCCTTCAGCGTAGCGCGGCCGGTAGCCACGGCTTACCCACGTGACGCTGTGACGTCACACCCTACGTGACACTAGGGTGAGAGCTGGGCTACCAACTCAAGCGGTCGACAGGAGCTGCCAACTTGGGTCTCTCGTTTCACATGGGACGGTTACGTCAGAATCAGCCTGCTATAGGATCTTGGCATTCACGTTACCCCTATAGGCCACTAAGGCACGGTCATACGGCTTGGTTAACGCGGGGCTTTATATGTGGGCTGAGGAAGAAGAAAAAGAGAAGAAGAAGAAGAACGGTTATAACAAAACAGAACTGCGCGAAGGCAACGGGACAAGAAGGCACGAAGAAGAACGCTCGGTCACCCGCAGCTAATGCTTTCGCTCAATATTTGGTTCAGCAGCGTTGAACCCTTGTAATTTCTTTTTTGCGTTTGTGGAATTGCACGCTGGTGGCAGTATAATACGACACAAAGTGTCATTATAGGTTAGCGTTTAAGCAAGTACAATACATATATGAGTAATTTAGCAATTTTGAGCCACCTCTATTCTCTACAAGCATCGTTTTTCCTTTCCGCTGCCGTGTTTTCGGGCATGTCCGTAGTCTACGAATATTTCAGTTCCGAAAAGCGGGATTCTCGTAAACACAACGGAGCTCGCAAATATACAGACTGCTTAAAAAGAAAATGCGATAAAGAGTTGAAGCAAAGCCTGTCTTGCGGGGTTTGAGGAGTTCCAATGCTACGGGACCGAATATCACTGTACACACGAGCGCCGCTTGGCGGCAGCATAACGAAACGATCTGTGTATAAGCCCTCGTTTCCAGTGTGTGCGCAGGGCGTGGTGTCTCGCGCATCGCCTTCGCCGGCAGTTTGTCGCTGCTGACTAGCCGGTGAAGATACTGGAACCCGCCGCCGCGACGTAACACCGCCGTCGGCGGAAATGGATCGTGAAAAGGGTTCGCGTTACTAAGGGTGTTTACAGTCTCGCGCCTTGCGCCGCCCGTGCTAACTGTGCCCGAACTTTTCCCTGTTGCGGCTCCGTTTCGTTCGTACCCCCATAATTGAGTACAGACATGGGAAACTCGAAAGATGATGTACGACTCCGGTGCAAGGCGCAAGTCCCCTTCCCATCTGAAAACTGTAACCCGAAAGTGCAGGGAGTGATATGGATGGTTCAGCTCAAAATATATGATCAGCTTCTACGCGAATGCAATGCTGACCGACTACTCCGGGCTCGCATGTAATGTATGTTTACACGGTGTATATATATATATATATATATATATATATATATATATATATATATATATATATATATATATATATATATATATATATATATATATATATATATAATGTAAAGGCGCCCGTGTTTTGTGCGATGTAAGTGCACGTTAAAGAACCCCAGGTGGTCGAAATTTCCGGAGTCCTCCACTACGGTGTCTCTCATAGCCTGAGTTGCTTTGGGACGTTAAACCCCACAAACCAAACATCAAAGGGAGACCTTGTCTGAACCTCCTTTATCAGATGTCTACTCCGAGGTTCTTGCGGGTCTTAAAAACTGTACAGAGGGGCAACTGCCAAATTTTACAGAGCGAGCGTTTGAACGTCGGCCTTATGTACAAACAAAAAAATGACAGTCCTTTGGTCTCTTAGATTACGTTAATATCGACGTGCACGTGGCTGAAGCGGACGTCCGGGTCACCAAAATTGTGGCTATGAATCACAGACACAAGACGTTGTCGGGCATCCACAAATATATTTGGCAGGACCCGCTCAGCCAGGCGGGAACAGGACAGCGCGCCGCCAGCATTCAGTTGAGCAGCCCCGAAATCCGATCTGCGCGTGCTTGGCAGGCGTGCTGGGGCTTTCGCCGTCTTCTGCGGCCGGACCATCCGCACATTACCGTGTGGTGCATGGGGTGTCGCGCTCCCGTAGCTTCCTATGGCATTGCAGGTGCATGCTAGCTTGACAAAAGTCGGAAACCTCCTTCCCTATTCGCATTATGTTTTGGCGCTGGCTGGCAGTGTTGCATGTTCCTAACCAAGGCGTTGTTTAAAGAAAAAGAAAGATTCCGCTGTGCAAATAAAAGCAACCGCATAAATTAAATAGAAATATAGCCAAATAGAAAGTGAAGTAAAGTAGGCTGTCTTAGTTCTTTCTAAAGCCCAAGACGTCAAGTTTGCTCCCACTCGTAGAAATACTCATTTCGGGAGACTGTGATGGGGTAAAAATGAGACGCAGCGAAACTTCACGCGATTCTTAATTAGTGGTCTCGTTGAATTGTCACTCTTGGGAGTGTTGCTTCTAAATGTCGAAGCCACTGCGTCTAACCGGCCAGCAGGATAAGCGCAGCTCAGGTCGACCAGCCTGCCATGCAACTCCGATGGCAGGGAGGACTGGCGACGTGCTTCGGTCCCAATTTGGCCCCCTTGTTTTATGGTGGCCGTAGCGGCACGGCCCGAGTGCGATATCGTGGCCCGGCCGGTCGTCCGTGTGGTCGCACTCACGCTGCCGGGGGCCCGTTTGGTTGTGTACGTTCTCCTTTGGAGGCCCGCATGGGGGACTTCGAGGAGACCTGCGTCCAGTTTTGGTGAAGCTTCGGCTCCCTCCCCTCTTCTTTTCATGAAGGCGCCGAAAGGTGAAGTCGGCGCTTGCCGCATTTGGTTTTCTGTTTGCGTCCGCTGCGTTGTTCTTTCGTCGATGCCTGCTTTTTTTTTTCTTTTGAGCCGTCGCGCGGTCCTTCTTTTCGTATAGCGCGGTCTATGCTGCGACAACCTTGACGCCGCCGTCCAGTTATACCGTAATCACGCCGATTTAAGCAGCCCGTCCGTTACGCTTTCCTGATAGTCGCGTACTATAGACTTAGTGGTTGGTTCATAACTTACGCTAGGGAATATTATATACTTTTTTGCATGTCTTCAGTGATGGAGCGTAAAGTAAGAAACGAGATAAAATGGATTGCTTTATGAAAAAGCGGGAAGTGAAGCTCGTCTTGTAGGCACGTGATCGAATGTGCACTTTTTGGTGTTTGCCTCCCTGTTCGTGTAGTTTTGAGTTTAGGTGTTCATAGCTGTTTGTTTTCGGGTCCGGAACGCATTCGGTCGATTGAACTTGCGTTGATACGGTATATGGTCGCTGAACACCGATGGAAAGTGTGCAGCGAAGCCTTCCGTGGCCGTTCTCGCCCGCTCTCTTTTTTCGCAGTTTTTTTGTTTTGTTTTTTTTCGCCGTAGAGGCGTTTTACGACTCCAGGTGAAGGTCTTCGATTTACTGCGGACTTTCGAGGGGCCTCTTAGCTGCCTTGAGTAGAAAAGAATAAAGCGCACTAGTGGGCCTTAGAGGAAACACCGCCGGTGCAGTTGCTTGGCCGAGTATAAGCGAGGTGGCTTCTCCTGGCCACAAGGAGCAAGGTTGTGGGGCACGTATAGTGATGGGTATCTTCCCGGCTTCTATGAAGCTAGGGTGATCTATAGCTTCGGCGCCTGTGTTGTGTCAGGTGTTGCATTTGCGCTTTTACGCCTCCGTCGCCCTTCGCCTGCATCCGTCGCTTCGGTGTATGTCCACGCACCTTGCTCTAAATATCGTTCTTATTGCCGTGGCCCAACAGTTGTACGTGCGTAGTTGTTTAGGCTAAGTAGGGCCGAATTTGTGAGAAAAATAAAGGCTGTCGCGTGCTTTAACTCATGAGTTTTTTCTTTGTTGTTGTTGTTGTTGTGGCTGTAGGAAGAAAGAAAAGAAAATGCACGGGCCTGCTACTGGCTCTGTAGCTGAGCCACCACCGCTGCCTCGTGCGGTCAGAAGAGAAAATAGACAAGAAATAAAAAAGAGGGAGGGAAAGACGCGCTCCGCAACAACAGCCGTCGTCCGCCACCACCGAAGCGGTGGCGGGTGCAATGACGGCCTACAACAGATAAAGATCAGTTGCTGGCTATCCCCCGCCGCAAGCGGCGTTGACCTACCGTCCCAGCCCCGTAGGGCCAGGAACTGCCCCCCCCCCCCCCCCCCCCCCCCCCCATTTTCTTTTTGTTGCACCGACAGCTGTGTATGGTATACCTTTGCGTCGCGGTGTCGGCATCGTCCGCGCACGGCGCAGTCGCACATTTTTTTTTTCTTGAATCCGCTTCACTCCACAGTGCTCCTGCGGTTTAGGACGTGTGAAACTCAAAATGAGGGAGTGAATAAATAAAATAGTTAAATAACTATTTAACACACTGTGTCGGGAATTTTCCGACGTACCGACTGCATGTCGTGTGCACATGTGTATGGTGTGCGTGTACGTGGAATTTGCACGCACATTTCTCTGTCGATATCTTTTCTATAGTATAAGTATCTTCTGATGCATCTGTTGGTCGCCACTGCACGAAAGCGAGGGGATGGAGAACGGGGCTCGAAGATGCAACTGTTTGCCAAGATTCAGCGACTCCTTGGGCCTCGTTCTACGAGAACTGTTGCGCGAAAATATAGCAAGGATTTTTTTTTTACTTACAATAATTCTTTCTAACCCCTAGGAAGTTAGCAGCGAAATTCTTACTGAGAAAAATGACTATCCCTCTAATGCCTTGGAGGTTGCCAGCGTAGAAATCAAACGTTGAATTCTGTTTGAACGAATAACTTGTTGAATTTTGGTGTACCCAGAATTCGCCACATTCGGCAGTTGCGCAATTTAACACTAGTTCAGAGAGAGAAATTCAAGTTCATTCCATGGGAGAAGTTTCCCCTGGCGCATACACAATTTAACACTAGTTCAAAGAGAGAGAAAAGGAGAGATTCAAATTCATTCCATGGGAGAACAAACAGCTGCTCCTGGCACATAATGTCTTTACCGTAGTTTACGGAAGCCCCAAGGAATAACCCAGTGGTAAAATTTAGCGATCAGGCGCACCTCCTGCAAAGCAAGCAAAAACTGGAAATTTTCTCGCATTTGACCAATAATTCCGGTCCAGGTCGTTGTGCACCTCCACCACTTTCCGACGCTGTAGTCGAAAGTCATCTTCTGACCCTTATTTGCAGGCACTTTTAATTAAAAACTTGTAGAGGTTTAATTATTCTTGAACCAAATTTCACGATTCTTAGCCATCGGCCGCAGCCGCAGTCGCTGTTGCCGCTTCGATCTTGGCTCACTTCCGCGCTTGGTAAGCTTCTCGGCAACGTGCTATATATAGTCCGGCTTCTCGTTGTTCCATGGGCTCGGCAGCTTTAGCGAGAGTGGCTTCCTCTGCGTCACGCCGCCTTTTTGTCACACTTCCTGATAGATTCTCCCGACACTGCGCTAGCGGACGTCACCCGGCCCGACTCGACCGGATGACATATGTGTATGGCGCATTTACCTACGCTAGTTGAAGGAGCGGCGCATATGAAACTTCATGAAGACATCGGTGTTCACTGCCAGCGCCAGTGTTTTGCTGTTTTAAACGAGGCGTGATCGGCTGCGGCGATGTCTTACTTCCTCCGTGCCTGGTCATGTCGAATAATTCGATACTTGCTGCACGGTGACGAGAGCTCAAAGTCAAACGTTCGCAGGCATATGACCTTGAGGTTTTAGCATGGGAGTAGTAGAGCTCACGGTAAAATTCCTAAGCAAAAGCGACTGAATGGCGTTGTTGACGCCGGTTTCTTTAAGCGACCTGACGCAATTTCACGTCCACTTGCTCAACCGCCACCGCGCTTCGCTTCGAAATCTCTATAGTCGCCTACAACTCACCTCTTCAGTAACAGCCACGAACAATTCCTCCGCGACAGCAATTAATCCGCCTGCAAAGTTTTCTCGTTAGTCAGTAAAAAGATAAGTATCGAACCGAGTTGTAATATGAAAATTTCGGTGCCTCTGGCTCATATGGCACGGTGAAATTTTAAAATCTGATTTTGTTTACTGTCCTGCAGAGCAATACACATTGGTAAGGTTGAAAGCGGAATCTCTGCGTTGCATGAAAGGGAACCGAACAAATGTCGAGGGGGAGCCTCTGTTCGCATGCCAGCGTTCCGACATGGGGACCTGTCTTCTGCCCTTGTCGAAACTTGCGAACTGTTCGGTTATTAAGGCGGAAGCCTTTATTGCCTCATCGTTTGTAAACAGGAGTTGTTGACAGAACTGTCACGCTTTTCAATTGGTCGAAATGGTTGTGACGTCACAGTGCGCGAACTTCAAACGGGGCCAATTGCACTTGGCTAGTAACAATGCAACTAATTAAAGGAATGATGTAGTGATGATCTAAGTGAGACTGAGTTTAGTTTATTAGTCAATTAAACAATTGGTTTAAGTAACCTATTTAGATTAATCATTCATTAATTAATAATAAATGTGGACGTAGTCAAGCGACGGTGTACTTACAATTAAGCGAAGTGATAGTCAGTTACACAAATCGGCTAATTAGCATAATTAGTTAATTAGACAATTATCGCAAGTTTGCGCTTGCTGAACAGGAACCAAGGTTTACTGATAAGTATGCCTTGATTGATTGATTCCAATTCCTGCTCACAGAGTTGGGCTTAGAAGGCGCGGGCTCCTTTTCCAAGCCACTAGCCCTGGTAAGCCGAGCACCAGGCCGGGCCGTGGCTTGTACCCATTTGAGAAAACCGGTGGGTGTCCGGCCGGCAATGGGAGTCGAACCCACTACCTCCCGTAACCGAGGCGGGTACTCTACCCCGGGGCCACGGCTGCGGTTGAATTGGCAATTGATTGAAGTAAAATACACTTATCAGCTAATTAGTGTGCTTGTGCTAATTAGGCAATTGGTTTTAGGCATCACAAACAGTCTCGTATTCAATGCCTAACAGTGCACCTTAAAGCACTTTAGTGAGCCAAAGTGCTCCCCGAATTTTCTTTCACATAGTTTAGAGCTAGCAACTGCTGTTTCTGAAGATACCTGTCTTGGTAAGGGCTTCACCGCCTGCTGATAAAACAGTTAACTAGGCCAAAACAAAGGTGAACATGTCAAACTACACTTGATACGTGTTCCTGCGTGCAGAAACTTGAGCTTCGCAGCGTGGAAAAGCACAGTGCATTTTTGCACCACGGTCTGTGACAGGGCGGTCCCGAAAAGGTTACGCCACTGAACGAAAATAAGCAAGCCGCACGGCGACCAGTCGGCGTTCCGTCATACACCGCGGTCCTGTGGACCCCGCGTGAAGTGCATACTGGAAGGAAGAAGAGGAGGAAGGTGGTCAGCACCGCTTTTTTATTTATTTATTTATTGCCAGGCTTTAACAGTCATAAAAATATATTGCAGAAATAAAAAAATAAATCCGGCCAACTCCTTCGAGTATGGCTTGCATGCCTTGCTCATTTTCCCGTCGCACCTCGATCGAGCAGCGCTCTTGAAGTGGTGCTCCTCTCGGTCATAATTATGTCGCCGATGCCACGCGCTTGTATTTCATTTTAGTAGTCTTGCTATTTACTTCGCCATTTGAATTCGGCTTCTTCGCGAAATGCCACTGCTGCGTGTGTGAAAATTTTCTCCCCCTCGCGATTTCCGAAGAGGCTGCGCGCGCTAATGGGGTCGCTCGATTGCTTCCGCGTCAACGAGCAAAGGCTGCTGAAAATTTCTTCGCGGAACGGCCCAAGGGGGGAAATGTAGCCGGCGCCGTCTGGCGGCAGCCGCTGCCGCTTTTGTACGTGTGTGTTGCGATGCTGCCAGTTAATCCCTATTAGCCGTAGCCCGTGAGGCATAAAAAGCGATCTTTCATCGTTGCGCGCTAAAGGAGCGAACTGATGCGGAAGAACCCATTAGAGGAGATGAAAAGCAGTTGCTTGCTAAACGCAGTTTAGCCGCTGGAGTTGAGCCCAAAAATGATACACGGTCAGTCGTGCTGCCATTTTAGACTCTCCCTTACCCGTTCATTCAGATACAGTGTTGTTGTATTGAATGAAGCTTGCGATCAATATAAATAGTGTTATTTCAGCGGCGTTTGGGCGCCCAGCACGTCTCCGTATTGCATTCATCCTTGTTCTGCTGTCCACCTGCCGTCCGTTGTCACGTTACACGTAATTGCTGCCCTCGCCTTCTTTCTGTACAGGGACCCGATGAAAAGGGGTTATCGTATGAAACCGGATACTTTTTTCATTATATATGGGTGTGCCCGCATCAGTCCCTCGCGACGTTTCGAACTGTTCGGTTCGCTCGGACGGAGCCACTTACCTGTAGTGCGGCCGCTCGATCTCCCGTTCCGGTGTGGCGTTGTCGCTCTGCTTCGTGCGCTTATTAATAACTGCACTGGCAAAGCACGCTTGTTCGTCGTTACTCCGCAGTCTAGACGACGCGACACTGCCGTGCTCACTTTCGCGCTTCGAGGCACCTTGCGATTGGTCGACTCGTTCATTGTACGCAGTCTGATATGTCAAATCTTTTCGCGAGGTCAACGAAGTGAGCGATATTGCGCCATCGCGGTCGCTAATAGTGCTGAAGCGCTGGAGAGGAGGTCTCGCATGAGTTTCAGAATACAGATGTGGGAGACGGCTACAGGAGTCCGGCATATTCCATTTGCCGCGTTCGTTCCCCGTCTTCTGACCAACAGGTATGAACTGAACTGATGCGTGAAGTAAACGATCTTCTGAAGGGACACGGTTCCTGTTTTGCACAGTCGAGGTAAAGAAATATAGTGCGATAGATGAGCGGCATCACTGGTTTCGAGTATTGGGCAGGAGATTGGTTCTTCTAGCACGGAGTTTCTACTGCAGTAGAAAAACTATGTCGTTTTGTCACTTCCATCTCGCTTGTAAGCCTGTTTCTCCGCTAACAGTACTCGCTGCAAATCTCTCTCTCTCTTGCCTGTTTCTGCGGTAACAGTTTTCGCTGCATATCTTTCTTTATTTCTTTTCCCCACTCAAGCAATATTAACAGTCCCAATTTCACCAGCGCGAACGTTCCCGGACCGCACCTGTCAGTTAACTTTTACTAGTTTTTACTTTATGCTGTCGCAAAATAGAAAACGAGCGCATGTTTTACACCACTTGCGAGCTCGTTACATTCGTTTCGCGCCCGCCGAGTCCTCGAGCGTACGCGAGGGAAAAACAAGAAGTAAGCGCGCGCGAAGTGTACTCTATCGCCGAGTAGCAATTCCGATCGCGCGCAGTTCCGGGAGCGTTTCGATTTAGCCGCCGTCGCGGTCTGTGGTACAAATCGTGCACATGCGGGGCGTTCCAAGGGCAGGGCAGGTCGACGCGGGCTTTCGCGCGTCTGTTTGCGGGGCCGCGCGCCGCTCGCGTAAATGCGCTCCTTGCGCGCACGTGTACGCGCAGCGGGTCTCCATCGGCGGGAAAGCTGTTCCAGATTTGCAGAATGCGCATGCGTCGCGGATATGTGTGTACACATGACATACATACCCGCGCTTGCGCGCACACGTTCGGAAACTAACGAGCCTGCATTTTTGCGCGCACTGATACGACTCAGCGTTGAGAGGCTTGCGATCGTAACATGTCTTGGTTCTTTTCTATACGTTTGTCATATCGCGACCCACGAGTCAACGGCCGCCGGCTTGTCACGAACCGTTCGTTATTGGCGAACCGCTATTACAATCGACTTTTTATAACAGGCTCCTCTGAGTTCTGTCCTAACTTGCCGTTTTGTGGTGTTTTCTGACAAAAGTATATATATATATATATATTTTTTTTGCCGACCACGTGCTACCCTGCTCTTGGCTAGCCCGGCGTATAAAGCCGTAGCTTTATCTGCGCTGCATGGTTTTATGGGGAGTCTGAGCACACAAGCCGGCTATCTCGGTCGCCGTCTCGCGCCAGACAGCGCGTCGTTGTTAGCAAATGCTAAGCGGTGGCCCCGCTGGTCATGCGCGCCTGCTTCGTACGGGGCTTGGCTCATATGCGTATTCCGCCGCGTTGGCGTAAGTCGCGCTGAATACGCATGCATAGACTATACGGGGGCGAAGCTGGAGTACGTACTTGTCTCGTTTGGTCGTGGTCGGGATAGGGACAAGCTCGTAGTATATACGTGCAAGTGTTTCTCTCCCAGACAGACGGCTGGGCTGTACTTTTTTCCCCGCTTGGTTGTTTTTCTCCGTTCTGTTTTCCGCCGAGTTCTTCCTTCTTGGTTTTTGTGGTTCCTCTTTCTTCATTCCGCCGGTTCCGCTTCCACGTAAAGTATGTATCTGTCTGCCAGCGGCATGACTGGAGAAGTCGTTTGTTCCTGTCGAAGGAGACAGAGTGGTTCGGTGCCGGCCGCTCGTGGAAATGGGCGAACGAGATGCCCGTTGTGCGGCAGGCGTGTAGGAACGCCGACTGGTGTAAGTGAAAAAGTGGCGGTGGCTTTTGGGACCAGAGACGTGGCGGAACACACGTGGCGAGCGGGGGAAAAAAAAAAGCGAATAAAGATGGAAGACGAAGAAGGAAGACCAATAGCGCTGGATTATTTCTAGTATGCAGCGAAGTAGTGCTCTCGTATTTGACCTTCCATCGTCCCTCCATGTGCATTGAGGGAACGACCCTCCGTCTGATTTGGCAGTCGCTGTAGGTGCTTGCAGAGCGGCTTAGATTAGCGCGCCGTGCCTGCAAAGCGCTGATGTGGCCTTCCAGCCAGCGTGTGTGAGGCTGTGCGAAAGAGAAGCTGGATGGCGCCACGCACAGTGTTCCGATGTTTGTGCGATGAAGCTCAGGTTGCATTCAATCAGCCTTGCTTTATGTTGCATAAGGATCAGACGCATACGAGCCGAAAACAAAGTAGTGATTGCGTCAAAGTGATACATATTGGAAAGGTACAGCGCGAAAAGACAAGACGAAACGAAGAAGACGGGCAGACGTGCGCTGTCCAACTTGCTGTAATACCCCTAACTGTGAGGTGCCAGGAGCTTGCCTTTTCCTTTTATTGCGATAGCAATACTGCGCCAGGTTTCGAGCCGTCCCGTAGTCCCGGCGGAGGCCACGCTTGACCTTGAACAGCCGAGGAGGAGGAGGAGCAGTAGAAGAAGAAGAAGAAGAAGAAGAAGAAGGAAAAGAAGAAGAAGAAGAAGAAGAAGAAGAAGAAGAAGAAGAAGAAGAAGAAGGAGGAGGAGGAGGAGAAGAAGGAGGCTGGTAACTTACGCTTTCGCGTCATACTCTTAAAGGATGAGCTTAAGTGTCCCCAATAAGGTGGCACCTTACACTGATAGGGCGTATAGGGGAATAATGTAGCAGGCAAAAGAAGCTTCCGCAGGGTTAACCTGAGTTAAACCACAACTATTTTTTTTAATGGACCAGAATCTACACTGTCACTATATGCTCAAGGAGATCAAAGCAGGCGCTTAAAAGTTGATTTTATGCAAATGTAATTAAGTCATGCATCTCGATGTCGTTTGCGGCTTTGTTGTTCTTGCTCGTCGTCGCAGTGGCTGTTTCGGTGGGGTGTGAGAAGGGCTCCTATATGTAAAGCTAGGGCATGATTTTATGCCGCTACTCGGCCCGAGCGAGGCTTCCTTGCCGCTGCGCTGCCCTCGCCTTTGGCTGGTCGTCCTTGCTGAGCTGGAGGCCGATCAGCGCTCCGCCGGGCGCCGCTGCCGGTTTCTTCCTTTGTCACCTCTGCCGCTTCCCTGTCATGGTGCGGTCCGGCATCTTCCTGTAAATGTAGTTGACGGAGCTCATGACCCGTACGCAAGCGCCGGAGCCTTCAAAACCATGCGCATCCCGCAGGCGTTGACCGCACTCTGCCTATGTTCTTGGTATCAAAACGCAGAAGTTTGCTTCGTTTTAGTTAATCCTGAGGACAATGTTCTATAGACATTTGTTTTTCTTTCTTTTTTTTTCGATGACGTGCTAACACCGACCTCTATTAAACCCCTTTAGTTTATTTGATAGCTCACGGATCTGAGTGACGTCACGTGGCCTCACTCCCGCTGCCTCAGTCAGCCGGCGGTGGGCTCTTTCTGTGGCGAAAACGGCGGCGCCCGACGTAATGAAGGAGCGATCGCTCGCGCAGCTCGTTCCTTCACCGGCCGCATTGTGAGAAGCCGTGCTGCGTGCGCGCGTTATATACAGGGTGTGAGCGGGGCCATCAAGATTTCGCGCGTGCTTCGCATTGTTTTGAGGCGGGCGCATAACTACTCGGCGGGTCCCGCGCGCGGTGCAATATCAAGCTCGCCCCCTCGCATACCTTCGCTCTCTTCGTTTGCATAAGAGGAAGGAACCAGTTTCACTCCGCCGCAAGCTGTGTGTTCTGCAGGCTGCGCGTGTTATCTATCGCGACGGCGGCATTGATCACTCGCTGTCTCTGCTGCACCTCGCGGGCCTTTCTTTCCGGACGTCGGAAGCGATCAAGAAGGAGCCGAGGGCAGCTTCGTTCATTTGTCTCTTTCTTTCTCTTCTCGCACCGTTCCCGCACGCTACATACCCCGGCTCCTTTTATCGGGTGACGGATGCTCGGCGCAGATCGTGGTCGACGGCACCCCCCCCCCCCCGCCCCCCCTATCAGGCGCCGCGGCGCACCCTCCGAGGGTGCTTCAGTTTTTGGAACTCATTCGCGAATCAATCCATTTGGTCCCGAAACGCTTTTGTTATCGCCTCCGCCTCCTCCCGCTTCATCTGCGATGCGGGCCTCGTAGCAGCGACGAACAAATTCACCTGGCACACACGCGGGCAGCCCGGCTCCGTTTGGCACGAGACGACGCGCTCTGATCCTTCTCTTTCCACAAGGAAGGACGACTTTTCACGCACGGAATCTCTCCGAGGCCGCTCGCGGCGTCTGAATTCATCCAGCCCTTTCCGAATGTGTGCATCCTGTCCATAGAGCCGTATGCTTTAGCGTTTGCTGTCTTACTGTGCTCTTCAGAGAGCGTGCTCAATCTCAATAAATACCGTGCATTGCTGTGGAGAAAACGAGCTCCAGGGAAACTGGGTGAAGCACTTTGACTTCGCGGCGACGTTCGTTTTTGCCCTGGAGCGGGTCAGTGTTGTAGCAGATTTCAGAGCACTGAACAAGGAGGGGGGAGGGGGGAAGCCTCAGTTCGCAGGACGAGCCGACGTTTCTACAAGTGGACTTGTCATCGTCTGGGCCCAGACGAATGAATACAAGTCCACTTGTCGAAACGTTGGCTCGACCTGCGAAGTGAGGCTTCCCCCCTCCTGCACCTCAGCACTATATATTCTATAGTCTCTATTTCAACTCCACAAACCACATATGCCTAATATAATTCCCTCAAATTCCGCCCTGTTGTCTACCCTTGTTCAGTGCTTTTTCATACCGTGTAAGCCATCTTCTTCCTCTCGTTCTGCAGATTTCAGTGTGAGAGAGGACCTCCCCCGTACAGCTACTACATCGGCCTGTGCGGACACGGCGCTGCGCTCATTCTCTTGACTGCCTAAAGCTTCGTTATAGCCAAGCCCATTTTAAACAAATTGCCACCTTGTCGGGCATTGTTGGACAGAACGCAAGAACGAAACGGGAAGTGCCTTTGAAAGGAGGCCTGCAACAGCTGGCATCAACCTATTATCGTCAGTGACGTCTTGGTCAGCCGCAAGCTTGTTCTTAGGTTCCGGAACGTCGACCCAAGTTTGACCTTTTCCTGACGCACGCTTTCGCTTTTACAGCCCCAGCATATGCGCAGCGTTGCGCGGTTTTAGCAAGTTCTGTCCTGGCTTCCTTGGTATCGTCTAAAGAGCGCAATCCTTGTGTTTCAAAACGAAAGGCGCCAACCCGCCCAGTCAACGCATCCTGCTGAACTGCGCGTATAGTCGTCGCACTTTGAGACGCTTTGCATACTGCACGTAACTAATTCCACACAGCTAGGACCGATCGCGTTTGGAGGGCCCGCGTCGTTTCTTGCCATTCGAAACGCGTGCTCAATCGTTTTGTTCGGCGGAGGCCGATAGCGGCGCAGGTCCAATAAAGAAACCCGCACGTGACAGATCTTCGCCGCGCGCCCTCTCTTCTCTTCGGAGACTGCGTGCACGAACTGCGCCGCCGCAGCTGATGCGGAAATGGCGCGGCGTTTAACGAGATACCTCGCGCGCTCAGCGACTCGAGCATGCCGGCCGCGTTGGGCAACAGCCGATGCCGTGCGACCGCGGCGAGCCTCTCTGCTTCTCGAGAGAGCGCTATCTCTCCTATGTCGGCGCATGCGTAATTCGTTCCCCGGATGACCGCGTTATCGTTCTCCGGATGACCGCGTTATCACTCGCGTCTCATTTGCTTGACTCTTCGTGAATTCGCAATTGTTTTGGCAGAACGAGAGACGTGCTGGAAGAAACGACGAGTGTCTTATCTTTACCACAAGGAAGTCTCTTCATGCACCTGCCCCTCTTCTCAGCAGCGACCTAAACTCGCGTTCTCTCTGGCGATCCTAATCGGCGTAAAGAACACACAAGCCGCCGTAATCGGCACAATACGTTAAGCGTCATGTTGTTATTACGCGCTTCCCAAGTATCGTGACTCCTTTTGGTTGCATTGCGTCTTTGGGCGGACATGCAAGGTCGTCTTTCGTGCGAGTTGTTTGCATCCTATTGTTAATATAGACATTCAGGAAGTTCAGTGCTTTCAGAATGAATGGACACGTTGGTGTTTGAAACTAGCGTGCCTGAGCCGGCTTCCGCATCGAGTGACGCTTCGGTGAAAAACGCACCGATTGTGGAGGAATATCTGAAATGCTATCAGGAAACGAAGCAGGGAATCGGTGACGGTCTCTGGTTTACAGAGCGTCTGAAAGAAAACGTTGGATACCGTGCTGCGAATGACGTTCCGGGGCTTCCTTATGTTCGTCACGGGTGACAGCGGCCGCCTATATAGGGAACTGCCAAGGACATGCGGACAGGTTTTTGTTTCCTCGTGTTGCCAAGCGTCGTCATTAACGACGCTTGCTATCGGTTCGCCCGCCTGACGAGCTATTAGGCGCGCAACAACAAGAGCGATCAAGTTTAAGTGTATAATAATAATAATAATAATAATAATAATAATAATAATAATAATAATAATAATAATAATAATAATAATTGTTGTTGTTGTTGTTGTTGTTGTTGTTGTTGTTGTTGTTGTTGAACATCAGGGAATCAGCATAGCTAAACGCGCCCACCTAAGCCAATAATATCGTGTGACGTGGCCGAACATCGTCAGCTAGGCGATGTCGATACAATCATCATCATCAGCCTGACTATACCCACTGCAGGGCGAAGGCCTCTCCCATATTTCTCCACTTAACCCGGTTCTGTGCTAGCTGCATTCACTTGACCCCTGCCAACTTCTTAACCTCATCCGCCCAGCTAACTTTCTGCCGCCCCCTGCTACGCTTTCCTTCCCTTGGAATCCAATTTGCTACCCTAAGCGACCATGCCCATTTCTTCTTAATTTCCGCTAGAATGTCGGGAACTTGAGCTATTTCTCTGACGCACTCTGCACGCTTCCTATCTCTTATTGTTACGCCTACCATTTTTCGTTCCATAGCCCTCTGGGTTGTCCTCAACTTAAGTAGAACTCTCTTGGTTAGCCTCCACGTTTCAGCCCCATAGGTGAGTACAGGCAAGATGCAACTGTTGTATACTTTCCTCTTGAGCGATACCGGTAAGCTGCTAGTCATAATCTGCGAGTGCTTGCCAAATGCGCTCCATCCCAATCGTATTCTTCTTATTTCCTTTTCGTGGTCCGGGTCTGCGGTTACTACCTGTCCTAAGTAGACATGTTCGCCTACTACTTCCAGTACTTCGCTACCTAATGTAAACTGCTGTTCCTTCCCGAGGCTGTTGAACATTACCTTAGTCTTCTGCATATCGATTTTCAAGACTACCTTTCTACTTTTCCTGTCTAGGTCATCATCTAGGACAGCAGTTCATCCCCCGAGTTATATAAGCCTAATATATAAGCCTAATTTGAGATACAAACGGGGAAATGAAATAGATAATGACTTGTAAGCGAGTTGCACGTAACATGGAAATAAAGTCAGGGAACGGTTACAGCAAGACGTTTTGACATGTACACTAATATGTGAAAAAACTTGGAATTAACAAAATATTATGTCATGACTGCTTCAATTCAGACTGCGAATTAGCAGAAAACCATTAATCTCGCGAATAATTACATACCTTTGGGACAAAAACGTAGCGCCTTGCTGCTTCATATCTTGTCATGAAACGCGGGACAACGAAATGCAGTTAGTTCTTTGCGAAGCAGGCCTGAGCTGACTTGCAAATGAACTCATCGTCCTAAAAAATGTCGCAGCACGAGCGTAAAAGCAAACAAAAAGTCAAAGGAAGGCAAGCCATGTCCATGAAAAACATCTCTGCCCGAAGATGTGATCCGATTGTAGTCCACACTTTTTAATAAGTTTATGAACAGGCTATGAAATCTGTTTTGCCAACGGCCAGAACAGAAGCCGTATACACCGTTATAAGGTATATCTTAATAAGCTATGCAAGGGAGTGCACTATCCCCCCCCCCCCGCCCTTAACACGTACACACAGGCGCGCACGCACATTTCGGCAGGATTAACTCCAATTTTTATACCTGGTAAACATGGTGCTGTCATCTTCCTAATTAAGCATTTAAATACGATTGTGTTTAAGCAATTACCATCGCAGCCTACTCGACGTCGTCCGGACTAGTAAGTACACCACGCGTTTGTAGCAAAAGCCTGTCAATGATTTTTTGAAAAGAGCCTTTTTGAGATATGAAGACGGCTTCTTCGGCACAGTAGTATACCACTGTTTGTGAATGTCAGAAAACAGGGTAATAATGTTTCCAGTGAGCTGACTAACGATAAAATTCTGATAATCAATTTTTTAGCTATTGCAGTCAGGCATCTAGTTGCAAGATCTGCACACTGCCATTATTAATAGCCATATCAATTTCTAGAAGTTTGAAAACGCGGTTGTCTTAAGCGCCGTGGCTCAACACATTGCGGCTATGTGGGGATAAAATCCACGTTCTTTCGAAAAGTTCGTGTTCTTAGCACTGCCCTCAGCGCCGTCAATCAATGGTACAAGAGCCACATCACCTTCTCTTTTCCGCCTGTGCTGCAAAGCTTGCCGCTGCTTGCTGCTCCAGCCAACGCGAGACAGAGGAGGCGATGTGGAGCTTGCGCCACTGATTGATGGCGCTGCATATAGGGGCAGTCGTAAGAACAAGAATTTTATCGAAGGCGCGCATTTTTCGCGGCGAAATGGCCAGATATTGTGGTATAATGCTAGCATCCTGTTGTAGACTTGTTTACTATCGTTCAGCTGCTTATACCTACACTAGGTACTCAGCAGGCAACCCTGAAAGCTCTGCGCGAAGAAAAAGCGTCCACAATTGGTCCGGTCAACATCTCACATTTAACGCGTTTTTTTTTTCTTTTTTTTTTTTGTCATTGGGGTCCTGTGGTGCTTTTTTCGTTTCACTTTACGCAGGTGGGCACTGCAACTTGGGAAGTTTAAGTTCCGCATACCCGCCAAAAAAGCATGAAGTGAATCATACCCGTCCTTATCAACCTTATTTCTAGCTTTGCTATAAACCTTTGCGCCATTTCTTAGCACCGGTGCCTTGGGCGCGCCCGCTTTTCGGTACCGACATGGTTTACTCCTAATTTAGACCCTTGTCTACCTGCATCGCTCGGAGAGCATAGGAAGCAACATGTGGTGAACGACGTGTGTCGTGGTGGACGTACGCCGGGTTGTAATGGCTGCGATTCGTCGATTTGGTGCCTAAGTTCTGCGCATAGACTCTATACGCACTGAGACAGGAAAGCAGGAAACTCTCCGCGAAGGCGTACCGCGTCGTTGTCTTGTGTGTCCCCTGCTGATAACGGCTCGACTTCCGCATTTTCGGTATCTCACGTCAATTCTGATACGAGACTTGCAGCACTGTCCAGTGCAGCTCGTCCGCGTTCCGGGCGCTTCGTTTACATGCTGTGGTCTGGGGGCTCGCAGCCGGGGTGCGTGCGCGTGTTTTCCGGTGGTGCTTCGCATCGTCTCGCGATATATGTGTCTCGCGTGCACCTTGCGCGCGCCTTCCCTGCCGGCCCCGCCTGCGCTCTTCGTTCCTGAGGGCTTTTCTCACCGTCTCGTGATGCTCCTTCGTGCCGCTCGCGTGTCGTGACGGCTTCGCCGAGTACGACTGCCCGGCAGGCGGGACTCTCTCTCTCTCATCCTATTGATGCTATCGCGCGCGCGTGTGCACGAGAAGGGAACCATAAAACTCTCCTTTACGCTCGCGTTCACTCTGTCCGTCGGGAACACGCCGGCTGCGCGCGGTTAGCCGCAAGCGCCGCCTTAGATCGCGCCTAATATCGCATGCATCGTGAATCTCGGTGCGAGTCCGCCTAAGGCAAGGGGATGTGCTCTCATAATAAAAGTAAGCAGAGTGGGCGTAGTCACACCTGGGGCAGCCATTTTGATTGTGTGCAGCGTGGGTGCAGAGGTATTAAATGAGACCGCCGAATCGCTGCAGATGCCGTCGCTAGTGCGCGCTGTAGTGCTAACCTTGGGGTGCGCGGTTTGTTTAAATAGTATCTGTTCCGGTTATGGTGAAGGGATGTTCTACGCCAGTGGAGTGCGGTAGGCGGTGGATTGGAATACCAATTGAATAGCTGCGTGCAGAGTAGAATAGCCTCTATCGGTTTCTAATTTGGAATACGAAACTGGACCGACCGCTTCGGGGGAACGCTAATGAGTCGCCCAGGAGACTACTGCGCCAAGAGGCTGGTTTGTACGGATAATGCGAGGGCGCTGCCCTTTCTTGGCGTGTAAGAAAAAAAATTTTTTTTTTTTTTAGGCGCACTTCGGGACGAAGCTCTTTGAAGCGCTAAACTGTATCTGTGCTTTTTTGTTTTGTTTTTTTCGTCCGCTTGGCAGTAAATTGAGTAACTTGAAATCATTGCCGGAGCTGCGTCCGGTGTACAAATGATTGCTTTTGCTTTTTGAATGCGTACAGTTGTAATGCAGTGTAATTGCCTTTTTGTGAGAAGTAACTGGTGACGTAATTTGATTACATTTTCACGATTGTCGTGAAAGTAACGAGTAACGTGATTTAATTGTTTTTCTGTAGCTGATGTTAGGGATTAGAAAAAAAATTACCATCGTACTCCATCCTGCGAATAAGGGCTTGCTCTATGAATCATTGTTGCCATGTTTCACAGCGGCGCTGTCAGGATTTCATGTTTGCTTCGACGACATAGCTGCACCAGAGTGCGCGGGCTGTTTGTATTTCTTTTATCAAGATCGCACGCTGCAAAGAAGCTACGCGTCTTCTATAGTTCCACAGTATCACGCTTATGCTTGTCCTTACCGCGCGACTCCTACCCAGTTTCTGCTTGCTGCTTATTTGCGGTGTGCAGGACACGGCTTTTTGCATTGAAATGACTGGTATTTTTGGTGACACTGCTCCCACTGGATTGTCGCTGATGTTCCGAAGACGGCTTCAGTGCTTCGAGTGGTCACTATCGCTCATGCCTTCACCTCTTATCGGCCCAGGTCACCAAAAAACTCCCTCTCAATATTTGGACGCTCAGGTTTCATTGGTCGCCAATGAACTTGCGTTGACATGCACGAGTCATCTAAAAAGCCGCTCATGAAAGTCATAAACGCGCTCGGCTTTTCCTTTGCTATATGCATATAGTTTAGCTAACCGGACACTGCGCCTCGCTACCAGCTCACCCCTCCCAACTTGGCTTCCCATTCTTCATCGCCTCCATTTCCCCTGTCTCCTATGTAAGCACGCGGCGTTTAGAGTAAAGCAGGGGTATGGTATACTGCACTGAATTGCTCCAAGGCACGTGCAGTGCAGTTCCAGAATCAGTGTATCGGAGGGGCGGGCCCGTGCTTCCACTGTGCCGAGCGGCAGACCGCGTGGTTCCCTTCTCCCGCATCACTGGCCACTTGCAACTGAAAGATTGAGATCTTGATTGGCGTTTCCGTGGCCGCCGTTCGTTTGTCCTCCGGTTTTTATTTTCTGATTCGAAGGCCGCGCCCCGCTGCTGTTCTGCAGAGCCGCGAATACCAGCCTCTATTGCACTCGGTGGTCTTCTCTGCTGCAAGCCATCATCTCTCCCTCTTTCGGCACTGGTTGAAAGAGTAATTGGAGCAGCATCCGTCTCCCGCCTCGATCCGCGCCGGGGTGCAGCTGTTTTCGTGCATGGTTAGCAGGCGTACTTGCGTTCGCGCGGTTCCGTCGACGAAACTCTGGTCGCATTAGTGGTCAGACTGAAGATTCTTTTCTGGGCTGTGTTTAGTTTAGCATAGAGCTTGGGGGGCTGGTTGTGCATAGTTGCGTGTGTGGTTAGCCATGGTAAAGGGCACCACAAATCGTCGCGCAGGTTGAGTTTCACTTTATGGGAAACTGTTGTTTTATACTTTAACCAGTATATATATTTTCTTCATTTTTGTCTCCTTATCTTATTGGTACCGCAGTCACAATAGCTTTAAAATGAGTACGAACGCTTATAAAGTTCTAATAGATTTCAGTTATCGGTATCGACATGTAGCGTTTAATGCTTCGAAGTGGCATTGCTCTGTAATGGAGGACTCAAGAAGTATTTTTAACCAACTTGCGATCGAGTGCCCGGACGCGGTCAAGCAGCAACATGGTACAATAAATGGTACAGAAGGCATTGGAGCAGTATATTGCATCTTACTTTAGTAAGGTGCAATATACTGCTCCAATGATAACACAAAGTAGGATGTTTCAGTAGCAGTGTAGGCCAAGCTCGAAGAAAATGGTGCATAAAAAGCGCGTGCTGTTACACACACTTTTTTTTTTCGTGTATATAGTTATTCGCACAAAAATTTTAATATTACATCGCCGTGACGAGTAGTATTTGATATTGATTTTAGTCAGTCACCAATCATGTCCATTTCGGTATTTCTACCCGTTAGTCTATTTTTCTCCCGCTATTCTTAAGCAAATGCCTTGGATAAACCAATTAACTATGTTGCCTGCAACTGCGCACCCTTTACGGAGAATTATCAATTGTCCAAGCGTTACCTTCTCCCAACACGCACCGCCTATGCGTGGAACTTGACTCGGTTCGTCTTAGTCCGCAGCACTCGGTCCCGTCCGGGATTCGAACCATGAACTAACGCTCGAGGTTCTTATGAAGGGCAAATTTTCCTGCGACTGTGAAGATTGCTTTCCTCAAACGGAGTTGTTGCCTCCTCTGGCAGGCAACTGCAGCAACACTTGGTGTGGGAGACAGCCACAATGCTCACTAACCTTTTCGTTGTAGTAGTACTCACGCTTGAAGTACAGCGTAGTGTTTCCGGCGCATTGCTAACTGTGAGCTGATATGTGGCGGCGAGTATGTTATGCACAGAGCTGGAAGAGCGTATATCAAGAGATGGCAAAGTAGGGTAGCCTCTGCCTGCTTGCACGCAAAAAGGAAAGAAGGAAATGCGATTTGACGGCATTGAGGTAAATGCCTCTTTCCTGCAGAGTGATGATGGCGACGATGATTTATACTAGCACCGTGCGGCACTATCTTTGATGTCAAGAGAATATGTAGCTTTGCAGTTTCGTATCCACTGTTAGATGTGCCTGCTTCGTCGCGCGCTCGAATGCCGCCACGGCACACCACAGCGTCTTCGCACTGCCGGGTAGCCGGGGTCCTCGCATTCCTTACGCGCGATACATGCGGATCTGCCGTTCTTCCAGCGCCTCTGGCTGTTCTCAGCGCGGCCTGGAGAGAGGGCGCGGAGTGGCTTCTCGGGATTCGGGAAGCAGCGAGCAGCAGCAGAGATCGTCGGGTCCGATGCCGGCCTCTCCTCCTTCTCTTCCTCTCCAGAAGTGTTTGGTTTCCGTTCTTCTCCTCTCTCCTCTTTTTTGCCATGTGCGCTTTCCGTCACCATCACAACCGCTGCCCCACCGCCACAAACGAAGCCGCGCGCAGCACTCCTCCCCTGGCGCCGGAACGACTCGGTGCCGCGGTCTCTGGGAAAATTTGGCGGCAACCGGAGGTTCTTCCCCCCCATCCCGCCTCCAACGCTGTTCCCTTCCTGGCTCGTAATTTTTACTTTCTCTTTCTTTCTGTTTCGTTCTACTTTCTCTCGTTTCTCTTCCTCGATTCGCGCCTTCCCAGCGCACGCTCTGTTTACTCCGCTCGCAGCTGTGCCGCTGGTGCCGCTTGTCGCGCAGCTCGAAGCGCAGAAAAAGCGACGAACGAAGAATGCCGCGAAGTGCGCGGGAGATGCGGTTTCCTGCGCGACGTCCTTGGCGGCGCGCGCTTTCTTGTCACCCGCTGTGTTTTTGGGTCGTCGCCGCGATCCCCTGGTGCGCCGCGAGTCCGCTGTCGTGAACTATCATTTTCCCGCTCCTTTCTTTCTTTCTTTCTTTCTTTCTTTCTTTCTTTCTTTCTTTCTTTCTTTCTTTCTTTCTTTCTTTCTTTCTTTCTTTCTTTCTTTCTTTCTTTTTTCCTATCCCGCGGAACGCTGTTCAGTGCTGGTTGCCCACGTCGTTACAACACAGGAATGACGCGAAAGGCGCGTAACTGAAGCAGGCCGTGCGTGTGGCGAGAGGCCGTTCAGGAAGCTGAGTAGATTTTTGTTTATTCGCATTCAGTGTGCAAAGCGGGAGGTGACGACGAGTTGGCATTCTCGGCGGTACTCGCTGGCATCTTCATTGCACTCGTGCTATGTACGATGGAGAGAGAATTATATGAGACTGAATCAAGCGGTTGCGGCGTTTGGAATTACTTTCTTCAGTGCCATGACTCGGCAGGAAAACAGTATGTTCCGAAGTGCGTGACGTGACGTCTGTTGCGTGATGAACCTTTGAACCACGCTTTCGTGCGGAATGCATTTGACAAATTTGCAAAGGAAAGCCCCGTGCGTTTGTAAGGAGGCACGGTGTGTCATCGGAGCCTAAGGAAAATTCAAGGTCCGGCGACTTTTGTCGCATCTATACCGGACTACTAAGCAATCACGGACCAGCCTCGGAGTGGCTATTCTCAGCTTGAATTCAATAATCCAATGTCTGATTGAGAATTGTTATTCGTGGCTTTGAGTCTTTTTCGCTACTTCAGAGTGATGTCAGAGTATGATTTGAGATCGTCCCCGAATGTTTCAGTTCAGCGTGCCTTCGCGCTTCGCCTTGCTCCGCAGCTGTCTCTTGGCAAGCGTCCAAACGTATTCCTTTCTTCCTTCCCAAGACCCCTCCTTTCCCACTTTTGTTTATTTAGAGGTCGCCTGTGTCACAATATGAGTAACTTCTTTCAAAACGTGGCTCGGCAGCATGTGTTTGGTTAGGTCATTCAACTTAGTTGTATACATCGCAGCGTGTGCCGAGAAGCAGAGCTCCCGTTGTCCATGGTAAAATGTCTAGATAAGGTTAAATATCGTCGCTTACAAATCCGCATATATTGCTTTTGTTTGTAAAATATCTAACTAGTGGAATTATTCCGTTTAACTTCGGTCCGCCATTGTCATGGGTCATAGTAAGCAGTTTTATCTGGGCGTTGCTGGGGCTGTCCTCAGCCCTCACATTTCAGCCGGGAGATGTTGGGTCTTTCCTTCTTTTCCTCCTGCGAGAAGTTTCACATCATCAAATCGGGCTGAATCCCATTTTTATTTTTGAAAAAAAAAAAAAAAAGTCTCCCTTCAAGAGTGACTTCATAAATCCATTCCTATGTGGCACGCCATCAATCATTGTCATGTTAAGCATGCCGCAGTGCACGACGCAATCGCTTTTCAATGCATGAGGACGTTGTGGGAGAATCGGGTCTACAAGCTTCGCGCGAAGCTTTCTCCCTCGAGACCGGCCGTGTTTCGGCCTGTGGTGTTTGCATGCGCGGCGCAGCATGTAAGATTCCTAATTTCGGCCGTACGTGTATCGCCATCTGGCGGAGTCAGCGGCAAAGAGCAAGGGATTCGCCACGGCCGCTGATTCTACATACACAGTGTGCATTCTATCCTGTCATGGCTTTCCGCAGGAACAAGCAGAAAACTCGCAGTAAAACACATGGACCCATTTGATGTCGTTTTTATAGCTACCATAACAATATCACAAGAATACCGCCCGAAACTTCGTCAAAGGTAGATTTTTTTTTTTCTTTTCCCATGGAACTCGCACGGGAGTGAAACGAGAAGCACTGGTCCATATTAGTGCGATGTGCAAGGCAACCGGGCCACCGTTTTGGGATGGAATTCGTTTCTTAGAGCGTCTGCTTAAATCTACGTTCTCATCTCGGGATCTGCTTCAGTCCGGACCGGAGCCTGTGGCAACGCCCTGCGCATTTCCCGAGACCCAAAGGTATGTGAAGGTGAGGCAATAGCCGCACTGAAAGCATTCGCGCACATTCGTATTGCACTCGCCAAAGACCATCCGTTTTCAACGTATATTGCTCTAGACTCTTTGCGAATGCACATGCGACATATTTCAAGGGTTCAGCAGCATCACCTTGCGCAGATACCTCTGCAGAGGCCACATTCTCCATCTGCAAAAATCATAGCAACGCACCACTCTTCCATCCCAAAAACAGCACACTCCGGCAGAACGACCTCCGTCGCCCCTGTGGTGTCTGCAGCTCCGATGTGTGCGCCTTGCTATTCCGAGGATATCGAAGAAATCGAACTTATCAACGCCAGCTCTTCAGCGACTGACACTGTTCACGCTACACAATGACTATTGGGACCGCATTCACATCTATACAGATGGCTCGGTAACCTCTACCAGTTCTGCATGTGTCGTCGTCACTCCTGCGAGACAGGCAAACATTTACCATCTAATTTCGCATAAGACTACCTCTACTGGAGCAGAACTGGCCGCAATTCGTGCTACTGTAAAGTATATCTCTGAACAAGCTCCTCAAAAATGGGCTGTGTTCTGTGATTCCAAACCTGCCCTAAAATGTCTTCAATCGGTCTCGAGCAATGACGACCATGAGCAACTTGTAGCGGAGGTTCGACATCCTCTCCACCAGGCATTACGAGAGGGTCACGAAATAATCTACCAGTGGATACTAAGCCATAGTGGAACCGTTGGCAACAACTTAGCTGACGATGCTGTTCGATCGGCTCACGATACAACAAACATTGTCAAGATACCATTGACAAGAGCCAACGCAGCAAGGCACTTTCGACTGATCACCCGAAACGTGACTAGACAATCATGGTCTACGCCTGGAGGGTGGATGTCCTGCTCGCACCACTTTGGCCAGTTATACTTCAACTGCAGGTACCATTCGGCCTCCCCGGCTGTGATGCTACAATGTCGTGTCGCGACTCGCCTCTGGCTATATGAGTGGCTTTTACAAACTCATATTCCAATCTCATCGGCATGGCAGACTCTCCAAAGTGTGGGCAGTGTGGGTGTGTTGAATCTATTGCGCAGATACTTTGTGACTGCCTTCAGTTTGAGCGTGGGCCTGCCTTCCTGGCTGGCTGCAACACTCCGCCGCTTGGACTCTCGCGCTTTTACTGAAGCTAAGGTTTTGTGCTCTTGGATGACTCCTTCATCACCAAGGAAAACAGTGAAGGCGCTCTTTAAGTTTTTAAAGAACTCGGGGTTGAGTTCAAGACTTTGTGACCGCACATGAAACTTGTTTTCAATAACGCGTCAACATTTTACATGGTCGGGAAGCCACAGCCATGGCCAGCCATGCCCACTGTTCTTCCCGGTTGCTGCGCCGAAGCACGGCGCCTCGTTTGGAGCCAACAGGAAGGAAATTGCATGGCGTTGGATTCAGACGGAGCTCTCAGATCAGTGCTGCCACCCATGCCTGACTGCCGGCGCCTCAGGGGACATGACCAGCAATACCGAGGGAGTGCATGACCTGCCTACCCCGCGGAATAGGGGCTTTTCTTTTTTTTTTTTTTTTTTTAAATCCTAAACGCATTCCCTCAGCTCGCTATGGAGAGAGTTTAACTTGTCGTCGACGCATTGCCACTGGGAGCAAAGCCAAGCTAAAGCCAAGCAGACGCCTGCTTGTTTTTACTGTTATTTATCACCTTCCATTCAGAGTGACATATTGTTTGTGCTTCGAGTCAAACTCCCGAAACGAAGCGCCGCCGGCTGAAGCGCTCGCCCGTGGAGGCTGTGTCGCGTCCAAGACGGCGGCTGGCAAAAAGTTCGCCCCACCGAGAGCGTGTGGCGGCTTTGTTTACTTTGCTTTTACCTTATGTTTTTCAAGGTGCACACGGCATGCATGCGTGTTGCGGGGCTAGGCACAAAAGCGGTTGAAATAAGGTATTTCTTAATATGCTGACGCTGCCGGAGAGCGGCTTCCCCCGCTGCCTCACAAAGTGCACAACCTCTTTTCGCGCACGTCGCGCGTAAGGTGCCGCCACTTGTTTAGCTGTGGCCAGCTATCGCGCCTCCTTGCCAGCTCGCGAAGAATCACGCAGAGGAGGAAAAAAAAAAAAATAGCAAGGAAACTGGACTGGGCGGGTAAGAGGGGCGTTACGAAACCTAGATGTGTCCATGTTGGAGAGACGCAGCAAATTGTCAACGAATTGTTCGGATTAAGGATACGGATGTACTGTGATATTTTTGCGCAAGGTGGACTCACCATAGTTTTTTTTTTTTTTATCAAAACAGTCCTATCCTGAAAAAACAGCTTCCATTTGAGGAGAACAATTAGCACCGTTACTTATTATGACGGTGCTCTATATCAGTGAAAGATCGCGAGTGATATCGCTGTGATGGTCTGAAAAGAAAGCCGCTAGCGCTACGCGTCGACATTTCGGTCAGATTCTCTGATTATTTTCATTTTGTTGCCTGTTCGTTGTTTCTTTAAATCCGCTATGCCATGCACATCACTGGTGACATCGCTGCCTCTTCACCAATGCCTGCATGCTTACTGCGGCGTCACACGGCTTGGGCGCTTTGCGTTTCCCTAATCCGAGAGGAGCCCCGCACTCGGGTCTGCGTGTTTCCCACGCCGAAGCTTACGGGCGAGCTTTCCTTTGCGAGCTTGCGGTCGCGCGCCCATATCTTTTTCGTCGTCCTTTTTTCCAGGACCCTTGGTCTTCGCAAACAAATGAACGTACAGGAGGGCGCGCCGATAGCCTCTATCTCTATCCTCTCCAGGGCACCTTCATCGCCTCCGTTCATTCCAGGTTACCGCTACGCGCAGTGAACGTCGTCGTGTCCGAGATATCGCTGGCGCCAACCAACGGCTCTCCAGCGCGATAGGCGTGAAGAGAGGCGACCGCCACCTCTTCTTTGGACACGATTGGCAAACACTCCGCCGCCTCTATCACGGTGCCGTTTTGTATCGCGTGCTCTGGCAATCACGCTTACCGGCCGGGCGACGTGCGCGGTGTGCGGTACTTCCTTGTTTATGCAAGGAGGGGTGGCTTGTACAAACAGAAACAATGGAACACTGGTGACCGGCAGCTGTGGCGTTCGACTGGTCCAACGCGAGGTCGCGATTTCGACTTCCGGCTTCGGGTGCTGCATATTCTGATTCAAAGCGAGATGCATAACGCCCCCTGCCTTGAGATTGCAGCTCGCGATTCCCTCGAATGGCCGACATTGATGATTGACCTTTTTAGTATATGGTCACCTACTAGGTGACTCTGGGTTAAATACGAAGGCTTTAATGTCAGGGTGTCCGCGCAGATAATATGGCAGAAGCGGCAGAGACGCGAAGGCACGAGCCGCACTTCTTCGTCGTTCCTCGTTTAGTCACTGTCACTTCACTGTCACAAAGTCGGTGGGCTCTTTCGGCTCTTTATTACTGCGTGTATATATTCAGTCGCCTGCTAGCCTAAGCTGGCGGCAACTATTTGGTAGCAGTGGCAAAAAAAAAAAAAAAAAAGTTCATGCTGTGGAGCTTTCATGATGCAGGTTGAGCGTCTAATCCGGTCGGATTCTCGCTTCACTTCTTGCAAGAAAACCAGGCCTAGCTTCACAGAAACGAAAAGAGTGGTTCTTATGATGCGGTAGTAGCTACACTGGTTCTCAGTGGTCTGTGTGAAGGATGTCACAGACGCAAGACGGGCTCACGTCGTCCGTGTTTGCGGATGTGTTATCCGGCAGCCCCAGCATGCCTCATCGAGGTTATGTTTAAACAATGTACTCGTTCCTGCGTATATCATATCACCTCGGTGTGTTCTCACTGAAACTATAGGCGCAGAGATGATTTCAACTTCCTCCTTTCGCATTTATTCTGGCGAACGTAATGACTCGCTCTCACTCGTGCTCGACAGCGTGGAAAGCTGCTGTTCTTCACCGGTACCAGTTATAGAAAGAGAGAGAGAGAGAGAGAGAGAGAGAGAGAGAGAGAGAGAGAGAGAGAGAGAGAGAGAGAGAGAGAGAGAGAGAGAGAGAGAGAGAGAGAGAGAGAGAGAGAGAGAAAGGTCCCGAAGACAAATGTCGCGATTGAAAAACAGGTTTCATTCTGTACACATGATATAGTTCAGCCGGCGCACAAACTTTGCGCGCGTCTCATGTTATCGCGAGCTGCCATCTTGTCGTCGCGCGCCCCATTCTAGTGCAACTTATGAGGGAATAGCAGCACTCACAAAAGCGCAGCCGTACGGCTGCATAGGAAAGCGGTATCCAGAAACTTTGTGGTTGGAGACGAATTCGTCCTGCTCCGAGGGTGGGTCGGACCTGCGGCGTCGCCTAGCCGGGACAGTCGCCGTACTAACGTAGTTAATCATGAAGAAAAGTTATAGTGGATAGTGAGGTCAGGATTAATTGATTTCTCTTTCTGTCTCTTCTTGCGGAACTAGTCACCTTATAGTGTAAAAATAAAAAAATAAGAAAAAAACGACTCAAGACAGGCCTGCCAATCTATAACACTCCCATATTATACGTGCAATGCACCGGTCTCTAATAGTCATCGCTGCCTGAACGGGGGCTAACTAGATTATGTCATTCAGGTTATTTTTGTCGCATTGACAAGAGAATGAGCGAATTGCGATAGTTTTTTTTTCCCCGCTTCTCGACGTTTACATGTTTTTTTTTTTTTTTTTTTTTTTTTTTTTTTTTTTTTTTTTTTTTTAAGAATGGGAAGCTGCATACGTGCTCCAGCTCACGCCTCCTGCACTTGCTCCGTGTTTTTTTTTTTTTTTTTCTTTGCCCACGTCTTTCAGTCTCCTTCAGGGATGCGGCAAAGCTGGGGCATTTATCTCTGCGCTGCCTCAGCTTGTACGCGCGCGAAAGGGTCGTTCGGTCGTTCGTGTTCTGCCGCACGCCGAGCTGAGGCGATGCGTTTCTTCAACAAACCCGTTCGCTGTGCTGACGATGAACAGAGGGTTTGCGCGTGTGGTCTCGCGTGTGTGTGCTGGGGCGATGATGAAAGCTCTTGCAGCAACAATAACAGTTAGCGCTCTCCGTTTGGCGTGGTAGGTGGCATGCACAGTATATGGCAACGGTATATGCCTAGACCATGGGATGCCCCTCTTGTGAACAGCCGGCCCGCCCCTCATGTTACGTCACACGCTTGTCATCGGGGCGCGGAAGTCGCTCCTCCGGCGTTGAATCTAGGCCACTGTGCTCTAACATGGGTGTGGGATTTCTGGATCGTATTACTCCCGTTTTCTTGTTTCAGTTATTATAGAGCTATTGCGCCACTCTCATCGGAGATAGAGCCGACACTTTGTGCATTTTTTTTCTTTTCTTTTCGTTTGTGAAGTACGCTTGGGGCGAGAAAGAGGTAAGGGTAGGGGGCACGTCTGCGCCGGCGATGTAGCTTTGTTGCTGCAGACATACTCTTGGTTCGTGCATTCTCCCTGCCCAGCTGCCTTTCATTGTGCTCTGGCTCAAATTAATGATTCGCTCTTCAGTATCGCGTTTTCCTATTTTGGCTTTCGCCGCGCGGATGTTTGCTGGCTACGAGGTTTTGATGATTTAGACTCCCTGTGGACAACATTGCACAGCAGGCTTTTATTTCTCCTCAATCACTAAATGGAACAGGTTTTCGTTGGCGTGTATAGTAGACGAAGTGTATGTAGTTTATTCCGCTGTATTGGTTTAGACGTTCAGTCTATAGTAGCCTCCAGAGCCGCTCGTATGCGGATAACAGAATTACAGCTTCGCGGGTTTCTAATAATGAGCCTATACAGTACAAGCCCGCTAGCCTTTGTTGACGCGCCTTCACATCTCCAGTGTAGTAGCTTTCGGCGAATAGTATAACACGCTGTCCCGACTTCTGCAGTGAATCATCCGTGAGCGAGAAGCCATTTGGAAGTCCTCCCCTGCAGAAATAGCTCTCATTATTTACACCTGCTTGCCCATATCTTTATTTATGTTAGTTTTTTTTTTCGTGCTGGAGAGAAGCACGTTTTCTTTTTTTTCTTTTCTTTTTTTTTTTTTTTTCGTGTTTCGTAAGGGGCTCTGGAAAATTTGCGTCGCGTACCGCGCCGGCCGTTACACCTGTTGCGTGCGTGCGGCAGTGGAGACAAATGAAGGCTGCTTATGGGTGAGGAGGAAGCCTTCCGGGAGCCCGGTCGCTGTAGCACGTGAGAGGCGTCTCGCGCGATGTATATTTATACGCCTCGTCGCCGGACGGCAGAGTACGGGACGACGACATCGCTGCGGAAGGATATAGTAAAGAGGAGAAGTTGTGGAGAGGGGCCAAACGAATTGCATCGCGATTGGGAAACGTTGCACGTCCGGCGAATTTGCACGTCGGCAAACACCGCCGCTACGCGACCTCTTCCACGTTCCGGAAGGTGGCCCGAGGAGTTCGAGCAGCGTTTCTTTCTTTTTTTTTTTTCTTTCCGTAATAAACTCTACACTACAAAAACAAAGGGGGGGGGGGGGGCACGCGAATTCCGATATGCGACCAGACGAGGAGCCATCGATATTCTCGAAGGAGAGTAAAAAGAACGGAGGAAAATAAATTCCGTTGGCACCGGCAGGCACCTCGCTAGGCCTTCCGTGAATGAGACGGCGACGTCCGGCCACATATGCCTGGCCGGTGCTTGGCCCCGGCAGCGACACACGCCGTGGCCGCGGCGTGCGACGCCCGCCAGCTTTGGCCCGTTGAAGCGAGGAAGAGGTGAAGTGGGAGAAGAGCGTGAGAAGAATAAAAAAGAAAGCCAATCGCACATAGATGCGAAAACCTGCAGAGTCCCCGGAACGCGTTTTTCAAGCTGGCCTTCGACCGAGCGCGTTGCGGAAAGATCGGGTCCCCGCCGTAGATTCCCCTGACTTCGGCAGGTCCGGTAGGAAGAGAAGCATGCGCTGGGGTGCAGTCGACCGGAGGTGGCAACAAATGTGCGTGCGTGAATGCGCGTGGTTTCTGTTTTAAAAGAGGTAGCTCCAATCTGCAGCGCTTAGAGCACCGCGGGCGCGAAGCGGTCAAGGCATGGCTTCCATTTTTCAAGCGCCGCCGGCTGACCTGCACCGTTGGAAGTGGCCGCGCCGCCTTTTTCGTGGTTGGGGATTGTTGTCCCGTGTGGCCTCTGCGAGCCGTGTGAAGCGTGTGTCAGAAAGGGCACATGTTGGTGCGAGTGTGTGTGTCTTGGCGTCCTGGCTTTCTTTTTCCATCTTCCACGGCAAGCGTCCGTGATAACGGGGGTCTGCTTCAGTTCCGGCTTTGGCAATGTGGTCACAGTTTTCGGCCAGGGCGCGTTTCTGGTCTGTTGAAAGGTTTACAGAGGCGGTAGACAGTGACTCAGCGGTGCTTGTATAAACTCGGGAGGAATGGCGAAGTTTTCGCGTGTGTTACTGGTAACGCTCCTGTACAGAATTGTTGTTGGAATGGCGGAATTTAATGCCGCTGCAACGGCATTAAATCCAATCCAACGGCATGCATTAGCGCCCTCGTGTTGGAAAGTATATGTTCGTCCGTCTAAAGCCTTAAGCAGGTAACAGAGTGGAAAGAGGGAAGTCCCTATGGCTCGTGCCGCCATAGGGATTTCGTTATGAAAAGCCTTACGATACGCTTCCCAGACACCGACGAGTATTGGTGCGAATGTATATAGTAAAATACAAGTCCAGAAAGTAGCGGCAAATGCACTTTAAAGGAAACCCTCCAGCCAATAGGCACTTTTAGCGAGCCGTGTACAGGACAATTAATCAGTTCAGGGAAAGCAGGTGATGGGCTGATTAACCGCAGGCTAGGGCCGACGTTATGCACCCGGTTTCAGTCGCGTCTGAAAACTATTTCGTTTTTAAAACCCTGTCTAAGCTACGTGGGACAACCTGCATGTGTGGTAAACAAAAATTGTTTTGTCGTGACTACTGCACCGTGATAAGGGGACACTGCAAGACTTTTCTATTGGAGACGGAACAGCTAGCACCTCGCTCATCGCAAAAAAAAAAAAAAAAAAAAGTAAAAAAAAAAGAAAAAAAAATAAAGGAAGGAAGGTGCCATGAAAATGAACTAGGCGTCAAAATGAGAGTGATGCGTCGTTCTGCGCTGCGAAGGGTCTACTGCGAGTCCAAAGCTTAAAACGAGCACTTTCGCCCGAGGCTTCCGGGTTGGCGAAGACAGCGCAGCCGCCTACCGCCCCGGGATAATGAATTGGGTTTCGCTCCCACTGTCTGTTACTTCTTTTCTTTTGCCGCCATCTTGTCGTGGCTGCTGCGCGTTGTACTTGCGCGTTCGCGCGCCCACCCTCTCTACTCAGCGACATTCCTTGCCGCTTTATTTTTACCCTTTCCCTTCTCTTCGGCCGCGCTTCACTCGAAGGCTCGGCTGCTGCGTCTCACTTCGCGGCTCGTCCACGTCCGGATGATGTCGTCTTCCACGGCTGTCCCATCCCGAGCCGGTGACGTCTGGCCACGAAGCTTCTCGCGGGGAAAGAAAAGACAGTTAATGAAGCGACATTTTTGAATGAACGCGTGTTGAGAGCGGGTCTCCGAGCCGCAAGGTTGCCTCGCTACATCTGTCAGCATCGCTCTGTAATGAAGACAAGGATGCAGTTTGCTGCTGTTGCTGCCGTCATTTCGGCGTCGCGTCCCGCCTGGATCAGCTCGCTCGCAGTAAAAGGAACAAGGAGGGGTGGGGGAGGGAGGAAGGGACGTCGGTGAACTGTCACTCCCATCCTGAGATTGCTTTGCCGGATAACGTCCGGGAGCTGCCTGTAATGGCGCGGAAAGACGAGAAGGGACGACGTCCGTAGGTGAGCGTCCGTAGGTGAGCGCCGCTGTCTATGCTGCATGCCGCTCTTCAGCCGTGTCCTCGTGACAGCTTGCTCAGGTCCCGCGCTTGAGCCTGTTCGGTTTTTATCGGTTGTTGCTTTTTCTCTGCCCGCTGCGCGCCCTCGTTTGTCCGCGTGTCATTACGGCGCCGCCCGGCCTTGTAAGTGACCGCCGAGATTGCTGGGCTCCTTTTCTTGTCGTTTCTTTCTCGCTTATCTACGGAAACTCGCCCTGCGCCTCCCTGACCTTTGAAGTACAGTAATAAGTGACCGCGCTTGTCTGGGACTTTGGTTTCTTCCACAGAGTGCGAGACTCGATTGCGTGCTTTCTTTTGACGCACCCGGCCCTGACCCAAAGCGAGGCCTGCAGTGCCGCACCCCTCCTCCTTCTTTGTTTCCAAAATATAGCTCCGACACCGGAGTACTAACAAATGCGTCCTCGTATGCACCCAGAGACGCTTGGCATTGCTCCGCCCTACAGACTCGAGGAACGTTGTCCACCGCATACATGCGCTTGTTGTTCGGGGCCCGGCTCGAAGATGACGTAGGAGATTTTTTCTCTCCTTCGTCAGCGGCTTCCGCACCTGTCGCCGAAAAGCCTCCTTGCCTTGTACTCTCCTTCACTTTCGTAGACCTGGGATTGGTGTGCTCGGAGCCAAATGCCACGGCGGTGAAGGGCCGCAGGCGAGCGCAATCTAGAACTGTTTTGCCATTCCCTCGCTGCCTTGTCGGTTCTTCTCTATCTCTCCTTTGCTCGTGCGAGTCTAGTCCTCTCGGCGGGATCTGTGTATCGTCTCCTACTCGCAGTTGGAAGGGAAAGACCGCTCTGCTGGGCTTCGTTCTGCCTGCTCTTCGTTGTCACTGGACTGCCGCTCTTTCCCGTTCTCTCTCACTTTCTCTCTGTCGCCGGCTTTCGCTTCGCAAAGAGAATCGAGGCGCTCCCCTGAGTGCGGGTCTCGGACCCCACTTTGCTGACATTTTGCGGCGGGGAACTCACAGAAGCTCTACGTGAAGTCCCTGCATGTGCACTTGCTCAGCAAGATGCTTTCCCGGGAAGGCTCCAGTTCCTTCGGAGCCAAGACGGAGGCCTTGCAGGGAGTGGGCGGAGGTTTAAGCGACGTTCCGGGAACTGCCTGGACCTGGCTTCTTCTATGCGCCGTCCGAGTCAATTCTCGGTACAGGAGCTGGGCGGGCGTTTGTCGTGGACATGAGCTGAAGCACCCGCGGAGCGTCTCTTTTCTGTATAGCTCGGTTTCGTAGGTTAGACTTCCGAGGAGCTTTTTTTCTGTCTGATCCATGGTCACTGTCGAGCTTTCTTGGGATGGGCGCGGAGCACTTAGGTGCGCCTTACGGCTGCCAAAAAATGCAGCGGGAACGGAACAATAAAAGTGGTGAGGTATCACAAATAAGGACAACCGTCTCGCTTTTGCTTTTCCGTCTTGGTTGCTGTTTATGTTGGTTCATCCAACCCACCGCCTCGCCTGCATTGCAAGGCTTCTGACGCGCTAACGCTATACAACGCTTTAGCTTCTTTTGTGCCTCCAGGCGGCTTGTTGTTTTGAAGCATCGGCTCTCGGGCTTTGCTTTATATATGCGCGCCGCGTTTCAGAGTACACTTATCTTCGCTGAGCCCGCCGACAAATTGCGCCCGATGATCTCCGCGCGTATATTTCACGACCACCGCTACGAAGACAAATTCGGCCGCCTCGGGACGGCGCCGCGCCGGTCGAGAAGGAGTGTCGGTTGCTCGCCGCCTATGGGAGCATATTATCTGGAGTCACCCGTAGCACAATTTAGACCCGAAGCGCGTGCGGCGCGTTACCATCTTCTTCCCTTTATCATCTCTTTTTGTTTGTTTTTATCTCTCGGGCCTATTTTAATCTACGGTACCGACAGGGCTTGGCTACTACTTGGCAGTGTAGCGAATGAAATTCGGCTGTTTGTATTCGCCGAAGCGTTTAGGGCTATCTTGGAAAGCGGGGTGTGGGAGTGAGGAAGGGAGAGGGAGGGGGTTGAAGTAGAAGAAAAAGTGCAGCTCGGAATCGAGGCGAACTAATGCGGCCCCGTCGCGCAGTGCGCCTGCTTGTGGCTGCCGCGCTGTCCTGGAATTTTAAAGAGCGCGTGCACCGAGTTATTAGTCTTATCTGGGCTCGTGTTTTGGCCGGAGATTTGTCTTTTCTCCGTGGTAATTTATCCCGTCCCAGCTTAGCCCGAAGGGCGATGCGCCGTTTTAGGTTAATGAGCATATGCTCCTGGAACCTTTCCCTTCCACCCTGTCCCTTACTCTTCTTTTGCTTCGTTAATTGCGAGTAAAAATGGCCGCGTCGCCTCAATTAGTCTGCGGGCGAGAGGAGAGACGGTAACATGCTTTTGTGCCACGCACCCTGTCTCCGTTTTCGAGGATGAGACTTGGCGACCTTTTATTCTTTTCTTTTTCTTGTCTCTTTCTTTTTCTTGACCTCGATCCTGGCTCCTGCGCGGTCGTAGGTAGCTTGACCGTCCTGTTGTGTGGCCCCTTATCGGCAGAAAGCTCTGCCAGCGCTCCTATCTTGGCGCCGTTTGTTCCTGGGAACAAAGTGCGCGATGGCAGCGGTGGTCGCATCTCTCACTCCCGCTCTTCCCGCGGGCTTGCTGCTGAATAGCTCGCGCGGCGCAGTTGAAAAGGATCGCCGCCTCTCACGTCTGCTGCAGAATGACGATGTAAATGGGAAGGGGGGGGGGGGGGGGGGCACTGCAGTATGTGCTGCGCTTCTTCGGAAGCGTTGGAGAGAGGACTGACGTCTGTCATTCGTTTGTCGTAAAGATTCTCAAAAGCGGGGTCGTCGCCTCCATGCGGAACCGTCCTGGCACTTGGAACTTTTCTCTTGAAAGTAGAGCAGTGCTCGCGGATCATAACGAACGCCGATTTGCCGCCATGATCCTCTTCAGGTGCTTGGGAAAGCTAAGCTTATCGATGTTGCATATGCAAGCTCCTGTTATCTGGAAAGACGTGCGTTCATTACAGCGTGGCCGTGTCGCGACCGGGTGTGCACCTTTTAGAATTTTCAGACTCGGAGGAGCAAGACTCGCCGGGTTGGGCAAGAGGGCACTCCTGGGGTTCCCGAGAGGCTTGGGAGCCGACGGGACAAGGACGGCATACGTGACAAGCGCTTTTTCGAAGGCTCGGACAATACTACCGCGCATTTAGCGACGCCGAGTGTCGTGGCACGTTGTGCTGTGCGGCGCGTTGCTTTCATCCAGTAACGAAGCGGCCGGTCCACGGACATGCGCCGGTGACCTTGTTGCTTGTCCCCGCCTTAATCTCCATTGTCTCGCGCGTTCTCGTCGCGCTGCTCAGGTGGACAATGGAGCTCGCTGCAGGGAGCCAATATGAAAAAAAAAAAGAAAGAAAGAAAAGAAACAAAGAAGACAAGAAAAGCATCGGGAAAGTGGATGACCTGCTCGCCCGCGCGCTCGGGGCGCTGTGTTGTGTGTGGCCTCGCGCTGGCCATGGCCAACGACCTCTTTGGCGGCGCACTGTGCCGACGCCGTCGACGAAGCCGGCGTCGCTTTCTTCGGCGCTGAATGAGAAAGTTTCTTAGCCGGCGTCAGTTTTTCTTTTTTTTTTCTCCACCGTGCTGGGGACTGACGCCGCATTATGACAGGCCGCTCACGCCGCCTCTGGGCGTCGTTTAAGCGACGTCCCGTGCTGCAGCTGAAAGCACAAACGCCTTTCATCTTTTTACTTTCTTTGTCAATCTTTCCCCTTCTGCTCTCCTTCCATTGGCGCATTGCAGCGGTTGCTGTTGTACGGGGCAGGCGGCGTACACACAGCTCGCGCCGTTCGTTTTTTGCCGAGCGCTCTGAGAGATGCGGTTCTTCAACGGACGTCAAAGCATGAATGATGGACAATGTACAAGGAAAGTGCAAGCCTATCGAAGTCCGTATGGCGGTGCCCTTTACACTGAGACCGTTATATTTGTAAAGGTAGGCTGGTGCCGGCTGATTGGTTCACGTTAACGCAATAAGAATGTAGCAGCGCCTAAAGATGGGCAGAGGAGAAGACGCACGCGCTTTGTCTGTCGCATGTGTCTTGTCTTCTCTTCTGTCCCGCCAGTAAGCGCCGTTACACACTTGTTCCGTTATGTTTATTGGCCGTGGCCCGGCCTCCCGTATGCCCTTGGTGTTTGCTGGCTTCCACTCCGTTATACTTCGACTTTTATTTTCTGCTTTTACACTTATATACCACACCCAGTGGTCTCATTTCTAACAAGACTGTGGTTTAATTCAGACCCTTGCGGCATGTCTCGATCCCGCATGCTGTGTCCTTATTACTCATAGCGTGATTTTTCCCCCTTTAGACAGCAGTGTGCTTCTTTTCATGTGAACATCCACAAGGGATATCAACAAGTGTAATTTTGAGGACGTTTCATTGTCCCTACCTGTTGCACAGTTTGCACTCTTTCAGCAAGGCATGCGTGTGACACAAGGGCTGTGCATTATAAAATGAAACAGAGTGTCATTTACAGAAAATAAGGTAAAGATTCGTGCTCAAAGATAAATGACAGCGAGGCCAAACTCATCGCGTTCAAAGCATCCTCTGCACTTGTGTATGTTGAATTGATGTAACGCGGAACATGGCAGTAAAATGCTTTCTTTATATACTAGTTTCACACTACAGCTCTGCATTATGCCCGTGCACAAGTACAAGACTGCGTTTCACCGCAAACTCAGAAAGCATGGAATGCTTCTTTTAAATTCCATGCTTTTGCTTGAACAAATTACAAAACTCGACGTTAACTGCTGCTTATCGCTGCTTTATGATATATGCCTGCCGCACATGCAGGAGCAATGAATATTCTCATTACCTCCACTTTGCCACTGCAGTATAGTGCAACATGTACCTTTTTAATGACTAATGGATTTTAAATACTAACTGACAGTGTGCAGGAATGCGTATAACAAACAGGAACGTGTATCTCACAATTCTGTTATCCCCGTTAAAAATGCGTGCAACACGCACATGCAATGGAAGGTAAGTGGAGGTAGCAGCATGGTGGGACGGGAAAACAAGAATAGAAATGTGCTGGAGTTCCGAAATAAAATGTTCAAGAGAAAGCAAGACAGCTGCGGTCGCAAGAAGTGCCGAAGCGTTCCTAAGAGAAAACATCTTAAAAAGAACAGCAAAGCAGCAAGGTAGCGGTGGTCACCCCTTTTGGACGGGCAACCAAGTTGTGCCGAAGCGGTCCTCAGAAAGGAAGCAGCGCCAACGCCGTTGTCCACATGTTCCTCCGTCAAAGGCTCGTTCGCCGTGCCTGCGGCTCCCTTTGGTGTGCAGGTAGGAGGCTGGAGGGAGGCGTCAGTGCTGCTGCAGGTGTGCTGCCGAGGCACCGCCGCCTATGCACCCCTTACCACGTAACAACGGAACGACGCCTTCCGGGTTCCCCCTCTCGGCGTTCTTCCATTGTGCGGCGTACCGCATTCGCACTGCCAGATCAGGAACGGCTCTGCAGGCACGCGCGTGAAGCGGAGCCATTTCGTGAGGCCTCGATGAAATGGGCTGGCCGCGCGGTGAGACTTTGTCTGGGAGTAGCACTGCTCAAAGTGCGCCGAGGCTGCTTGCAAGTCTGCCGCCTGGGCAACCATGACCATCCGCTGCTGTACGTACCCTTCAGGAAGCGGCAACAAACCTGTCCAGGGGGTGTTGGGAGTGAGCTTCGAGCGAGTGGCCTCGAGATGGCGGAATTCAGGAGCGATATCTTTCTGTTATAAATTTTGTTTAATCTTCAAACCTCCTACCCCCCCCCCCCCCTTCCCTTCTCCACCCCCCACCACATTGTGGGCGTTACCAGAAGGGTGGGCAGCGTGGATGCGATCATTTAGCATTCGGCATTTGTAGGGTTGGACCCCAGGTGGAAAGCAAGATAGCCCTTGTGCTCTGGCGTCGAAGCAGTGGAGGCACTTGTCAAAGGCTGTATTCTCTAGAGGTTTTGGCTGGCACTGAAGGAGAAGGCGATGTTGCGGGACAGGGCGTTTACATCTTTGTGCTGCTTTCCCGACGTATATACGCGCTGTGAAATCGAATTCTTGGATGCGGGGAATGCACTACCCGCGAGAACCGGACAAGTTCTTCAAAGACGATAACCACCACAATGCACGGTGGCCAGTGACGACCCTAAAATGACGGTCGTACAAATGGGCGTTACGGATGGAGGCGAAATCTCTGAACGACACAGACAACGGTGAGACATTCTCGCTCTGTGATAGTGTATACACCTGTGTGTACAGTTGGACTGAGCGAACGGCTTGTATTTGGAGCAATCTCTTTGTAGCGGAGTCTTGTCGCTGCAAAAGAACAGCGTCAATGTCACGTCCACTGGTGTTAGTGTGCAAAAAGATAAGGGCGTGGCCATCAAAATGGCAGAGTAATGTCAGGAGGCGGATCCTATACTCTGTTCTCGCATCTACTCCGCGGCCCTCCATTGAAGTTCCGTTCCGGTTGGATCCAGGCTGGCCCATCTTTAGTCATGGAGCACGTCGCTTCGCTTCTCCCTGCATCATGTGCCGTTGCAGCATCTGCCGTCACTGACCTGCCTCCTCCGAGCTCCAATGATTCTCTGGTATCCTGTCGATACCTGCAGTCCTTGTCTCTTCAGCGTCAAGCCAGTCTGTTTTGACCGTCGGCTCCCGCCAGAGTACTCTCTTGATTTCACGGGTTTTCCAGGTAATGAGGTGGGCGACTATAGGCAGTTGGCGGAGTGGACGCTTCTATGAAATCGCTCCATTCGCTGCACCAAAACGCCTAGCATTCCTTGCCGCTCTTTAGACGTCCATTTGCGCACCCTGACCCCACGTTTTTCGCATGGCGCTTTTCATGTTTTCTTGCCTCTACCCCACACATGCTCCAGTTCCTCTGAGGTGCGTGATCTGATCAAAGGATAGCTTGTCTCCGTCGCTCGTCCCATGCCCTGGAGGGACGCCTTCCTCTCCCCAAGCAAAAAAAAGTGTGTGGCAAAAGATAGGGCCGACCTTTCTCGCCGACCAAAAAGTGGCCGGCCGACCTTCGGCAACCGAATGAGGGCCGGCGTCGGGGATTGACACTGACCTAACGTTGGCCGATTTTAGGCAATCGACTACGGCCCAACCTTTTGGCCCGACGTGACCGACCACCTGCCGCACGTGGGCCTGCCGTCTGCCAGCGTTACTGAATGGTCGGCCGCTCGTCTGCCCTAGCATTTTGCTGACGAAAGACCATACGTCGGCCGGTTGCTTCCCGACGCCGGTTAGTGGCCGGCATCGCCCCTCGTGCAGGTATCATGCCATGCATTTAATATATCGTGGGCCATGCATATATAACGGGGTAGCACATACAAATGCATCAAGAAAAGCAGTAGCTTTTCTGATGCCATGAAGAAACAAAAGCTGCAGTATTTGGTGAAAAATTTATTTGTCAACAGCGTTCAGAAAAAGCTCGCGATTTGCTTTTTAATAAGCGTGGATATATGACTGCGCGTGTGCCACATATGGAAGATGGGCTTGAGGCTTGGTCTCCTTTTGGCAGCCTGTCGATCACTTGATGTCTGCGACTGGTCGGATCTGCGGCAGGTTCCATCTTGGTCAGCTGTACGAAGACAAGTGTTTTAATGAAATATTTCCTTTTCGCCTAGACTTTTACATTGCAGGCAAATATAGGGTGAAAGGTAGAAAAAATAATGTCTGCTCACTGCCACCAACTGCACTATCACATCAATATATTTTATGCGCTTGACTTCATGCGACCCTATTGAAAACGCATTAGCGCAAAGCCGCAATAGGTAATCAGGATCCGTGAATCCGCGAGAAAGGCGCGATCACTTCGTTTTGCTGGAGTCATGATGTTGCAATTTGAAACCGTAGCGCAGTCAAACCTTATCCTCCCGAAGCGCGTTCTTGAATGCTAATGCTGCAATTTAATAATTCTAGCAAAACCAAGTGTCCGCGCTTGTCATAGAGCGCGTATGAGGGATTCCAACGCGGCTGAACAAACAGTTTCCGCGATATTTACATGAAACCTACAATAAGTTTATTCCGTAGAATACAGCTTAATTTTCTCAAACTAGATGGAACTTTTACAGCAAAAGCGACCGGATATTTAACGATAAGTCATCTGATTTATTTTCGTTATTTAACAACCGAGCATTATTTTAAAAATTCGGCTATTTAGACAGCCCAACTCTTAGAAGCTTATAGAACCCGCTGTAAATTTTTAAAGCTTGAAACAGGTTAGCTGAACACCTCATGAGCATGTAAGCACCAGGAAATAATCCGCACGATGAAAATACAACTGCTTGCCCAGAAAGCAAGCGCACAGAGCAAAATCAATGTGAAACGGCTCAGATCTGTGTGCATCACATATATAATTCCAAAATCCACAAAATGAACGCACTGGCTCACTTACCTTGCCAGCATACCGCATCACTGATCAGTCATCAATTTTCACGTATAGACATCATTACAGCAGCAAAAAAAAAAAAAATAATAATAATAATAATAATAATAAACACGGCATAAACATTGTACTCAGTCCTGGCACGAGCTTGCTTGGCAGCAGCGATGATGCTTGTACAGCTTCTGATCGCTCCTATGGCGAGGGGTGCTGCAATATTTATATCAGTGATAGCATTTGACATTTAACTGGGTTGCATGCGTCCCATCGATGTGAGTCGGATAATCGAATTTTTCAAACAAAATCAGCGCTAATACCTGTCCGGCAAGTGCACCGCCATAAAGAAGTGAAAGGCCAGCGTTTTAGTGTAGAGGAGACCAAGGACTTCGGGCTTCGGCGAAACGAGCTTCCACTGTCGCAGCCAGTTTCCAGATCAGCTGATATCGCCTCCCTGCACGATCAGCGCAAGGCGCGCATACCAATTACAAAATATGCATTTACAGTAACAAGATGCGCATAAGTCTCAAAACAATACATAATTAGTTGCAGTTCATTATCGTATAGAAGAAAATCAGCGCTAATTTGACTTACCTGATGGGTATACATGTCAGTGCATGCACTTCGATATGAAGAAGTGAAAGACGGGCGTTTTGGGGCAGAGGAGATCGGACCTCGGACTGCAGCGAAAAGAGCTAATTCCACCGCCACAGCATCGTTTCCAAGTCGGCTCAGCACGTCTTCCTGCGCAATCAGAACGAAATGCGCACACATCGATTATAAAAAAAAAAAAAAAATGCACGTAGTAACAAGATGCGCATATATATACGCGCTCCAGAAACAGTTGCAGTATATTGTCGTATCGAACAAAATATGTGCTAATTGGACTTACCTGATCGGTATAGTGAGTGTCCCTCCATGTTAAAAGGCGAGCATTTTGGGGCAGGAGATACCGAAGGACCCAGACTGCAAAATGAGCCAATTCTGCCACCGCAGCCAGCCGCAGCCTTGTTTCCAAACGGCTCAGCAAGTCTTCCTGCGCGATCAGCGCCCACACCAATTATATATATATATATATATATATATATATGAAGAAAGATGCAAGGGGTATATAACAAGACGAACATATGCTCCAAAACAATACATTATTATGTTCAGTATAATATCGAATCTAGCAAAAAGCTCCTCTGATCAAGACCGAAAGATCATGTACTTACGCATGTTTTGGTGAACTTCGGCACGAAGAATCTGTACAAGCGGCTGCAATCATCAGCTGCATATATGGGCTGTTCTTTTCAAACGCTGACTGCACCAGGAGGTTGAGACAGATTGAATTTGCGCGAAATAAAAGCGGACGATAAGATTAGGCAGTACGGATCGCGCCCACACGGAGGCTGGCCGTCGACTGAGTGACGCCGCGCATCTTAGCTCGCGCGGGATGTGTTTTCCCGCCATTTGGACATGTGACCTCAAGAAGGGAGGAGGGGGGGAGAGAAGCTGCAAAAAGCAGCGAGAATCTCCCTGTGTGCGGTGCATGCAATTCTTTTTTTTTTTTTTTTTTTCGCGCTATCTCTCTCTGCTTCGGCATTCCTGCCGCCCCCCGCGGTAGGGTGCCTCGATGCCTTTCGCCTCCCCGTGGTTCTTTCCGCTTTGCCGCAAGGAAAAGAGATGGACCGATGGGGGGCAGCAGGTCCCGCGCAGCGAGAAGCAGTTTTCTTTCTTTTTCACGTACTCCCCCTCCCCCCCCCCCCCCCCCCTCCCTCGTCGTTCGAGAAGCGTCGAGGTAGTTTCTTTTCTTTTTTCTACGGCTTCTGTAGAGCCTTCGTCTTGATACCAGCGGCTGTAGTTCTTTGCATGAAAAAAATATGGCTTGGAGTGAATGTATGTAATGTTCTTTTAACCGAATATCTTCCACATAAACCAAGTGTGGGGCAGTAGAACACCTGCAGCTTCATTTAGCCAAAATAGCAAGACCTGGCTACGTATATAGTGTTCAGCAACTTTATCGGAACCGTCTCGGAAACTTTTCCAAGACGGTTAAGTTGCAGAACACTGTATATTATGAGTGCTTTTGCAGAGATTACATAGTCCATGCGGATTTATACTTCCCAAAGCAGTACGTGGGTTATTTAGAGTCCCTCGGGCTGTCATATTAATCGCAAACCACATTTCCGTTTTCGCGTTTGGTTTCCATCATAATGCGGCTTCTGCAGCTCGACTAAAGCCCGTGACTACGAGCTCAAGCTGGTAAATAACGATTGAACCACATAGTAACTGCTGCAAGTTTCTGACAAAAATATATTTTGTCCATTTGTTCTAGGGATGCATGAAAATCAGTAGAAGGTCGCAGGCCAAAGTGCACCGGATCCGGATGAAAGCTCATAAAAGCTCACCGCCTCTTTTCTTGACCCCGTACGAAATGTAAACTCACGGAGGCTGCGAAACGAATTTAAGGGCGTTTAGGATTGATAGGTTTCGAGGGCACTGGCAAAAGTAATTGACGGTTAACATATAAACCTTAAAGGCACGTGATCTCTTCGGTTTACCGTGGGTTTGCTTAGAGTTATGTTATAGGTTAACTTTATGATGAGGTTGTTTAAATTCAGAGGTTACCATTTAACCATAAAAAAAAAATGGACAATTACATTCGTAGGTTCATAGCAGTTACCGCGCAAATCTTAGGCACTTAATACTAAGTATGCTTCAAACAGACAATCAGCGCCTACCAGTTCACAAATTCAAGCGTAAGTTCATGACAACTCGCGATCAACTACAGAGTGTACCATACCCGCCGCGGCTCAATTAGCGCGCGGTTAAAGCGTTATTTCAAAATATGTATAAATAACAGTTAATTTCACCTTCTGTTGCGCAATGTATATTTCTATCAGCAGGCTCAAATGATATAGTGTCAATATATATCATGCACGCGGTATAACTCAATGTTGCATAAAAATAGCTGTTTCAATGATACGAATTTTCCACTTTTCTCCTGCTAAGCCGACTGCCTCATGGAATGTAGAGGGGAAACCTGCGGTATTGCAGGAGACTTTACTTTGATATGGACAATGTTATTTAATGATATATTATAGCAGCAGTGAATACGCGGCTGGGGAAAAGGGGATTCGAGGAACTTTATATATATTCTGGCATTTCATACCATATTTCTGCGTGTGAGGCTGACGTTGAAGAATTTAACAATGTAGACCGCCACTGGTGCAGGAGCCGATCGATCCTCGTCATGTTGCGCGGGATTCTCAAAACGCAATCCCTTTGAATTTTCTCAAAAGAACCAAAGGTTACTTTTTGCACAATGCTTGTGTTCGCAGGAAGTTACGTTCGACAGGCGAATCGTCCGGGCGATCGGCTCTTTGCGTGCCTTTCATTTTTATTTGAAAACTATCAGGACCACATTTGTGTTCTGGATAAACACAGTCGGCCTCGGCATATTGATATATCAGGAATAAAGCTTTCCTAATCCCCGTGTTTTAGCTGAGGCGGGCAAATATTTGTCCCAAGCTGTTCCATTTACCCTCATGTCGGCAATATACCCGAGTTTCGTCTATCGAGAGTGCAGCATATATGTATATATGCGAAGCGTTACAGCTCATTTGGTCCAAAAGCCACCTCGCTAACCCGGTTTTCGCTTGAGTATCGTCGAGTTTTGTCTGAAATATTCGGAATGTGGTAGTAAATATGCACATGCGGTCCAAGTTCCCACCGGGATCTGTGACAGATGCTGCGCCTTTACTTTCCTATAACCAATTTGCAATTAACTGCGGTTGTCCACCGAAATAGAGAGATAGAGAGAAGAATGAGAAGGCGTTGTATCCCGTCAAACGTTAAGGGGAAGCTTGAGCGTCCCCCTAATTTTTATTTCCTTCTTTCAATTATTATTAACTATTCCATCGTACCACTGTGTAAGGTCGTGGAACAATTTACTCTGTGCGACTGCAGACGTGCGTAAGTGCGTGCGTGCGTACGTGCATGAGTCACAATAGTCACACTAGGGATAGATATTAACTCAATAATCTCGGACATCTTGTTCATCCTAAAGTTATAGCTAATTAACGTATGCGCGATACTTCTGATAAAGCCTAGTGCACACAGGTGCCAACTTTCCCACATCTGTGTTCCTTGATTGTTTATTGATCCAGCCTCCCAATGATACGACCCTGCATGGCTTAGCACGTGTTTTCTTGTGTATTCCTCTTGCAAAGTCAATCTACTTTGATTATATTTTCACTATAGCTAGGTGGTGGCGCCTATTTGGGTTCCGCCTTGTCTTCATTATGCCCTTTGTTGTGCGCTATTGAGTATCCGAGTTAGTGGATCACATAGGTTACGTTGGGCGGCCTTAACTTTTATACTGGCTTGGAAGTAGAAGGCAGATGTTTGTAGTGCATGGTCAGGGGAAGCAGGCGCACGTGTTCGCATAGTTAGAGGAGATGTTCGTAGACGGAGCATGGATAGCCATAGCAGTATCTAATCTCTGCGAAGCGCTCTGCTATTCTGCGCCCCTACACATATGTGCCAAAGGTATGCGAAGTGGGAGACGCCTGTTGCACCCAATCTCCCGCATGCTGTAAGAGACTTTCGGTGGCGCACTGAGTGTGGCGTATTCGATCCCCACCAAATTAAGACAGGCTTTACAGCTGGCATATTGATCCGCACTGTATCAACTTTGGTCAGGTCGAGTCTCATACACGTGTCCTTAAGGAGTGCGTCGCAGCTTAAACATTCCGCTGCCTAGCGCCGTGAGCTTTTTCGTCGCACAGTGGAAGGCCGAGCGAAGCGTTCGAACAACGTGTAGTGAAGTCCGTGGGATTGATCATTTGGCAGAATAGGAACGCGGTCGATCGTATTCTTTCGGTGACCCCGTTGTCTACTGTTCCCCATGCTAGTGCGTCTCACCTAGATATAGCCAGCTGTTAGTTCTTGGAGAGCAAAGCTTTATCCGGAGGTTGTTGACGCGGCACATCCACCTCAGGAAGGTCACTTGTACATCGAAGTGATTTGAACTGGGTTCTTGTCTTGAAAGACGCAAGCCTGCGGCTCACGCATATATGTGTGAGCACAAAGGATCGAGCAATCGACTGTCTGGAAATTTGTTAGGGGGTCAGAGCTCCCGAAGGAGTCCTGTTGCAGCTGCGCATTATTGATATACAACGTGTGACCAGAAACTCACTGCATTATATATTTCTTGCCGCTACCTTATATGTTCGGTACTGTTTGCTGTTTTACTGAAACATTATTTATTGTCCCAGTGTGCTTTGCTATTTCCATGTTTATCAATAAGATTTCTTTGGTTCCCTGCTATAAATGGTTGAAGTTCACGCCTATGACGTCATGATCGTTTCTACTCTCTTATCCCGGTACTTTTCAAGCAGAAGTCTTAAGTTTCTGGACCTATGCAGCATTCCTTCCATATGCAGGGCTATTCTACAAGCGATCTCTCGGCTTAGTACGTACGACAGATAATTCGCTTTAATCCCTTCCGATACATGTTCACGCCTTAAAACTAAAAGTTCTCCATATTATTAGTCTGAAGCCACAACAAAAACCCGAAATTGCGGCAGCTGCTTCAGGAAAAAATTCTTTTCAATTAGCTTCTTTTATTGCGCGTACCTCGTGTAGCTCTCAATAAATATTATTAATTTTCAATCACTCTGTATAACATAGGGGTCTCAAACTCATATTGATATGCAGGATGCGTTGAGAAAATATGTCTCTCGCGGACCAGGAGTGGACAGTAACAAGCAAGAAAATATAGAAGCCATAATTCAAAACAATCTGTAAAACAAAAGCGAAATACTAATAAAATAAATAAAAATCAACTGTATCGTTCCTATGAAACCACACTCCCATTATTGAGCAAAAAGAAAAAAGGAAAAAACAAACAAACAGAAAAACAGAAAAAGCGGAGCATCTTCGATTTTTTTTTTGTCCAAACGCGCCGGAGGAGCGCGTTACTTCAGGATGGCTTGGCGGAGTTACTGAAAGGATACAGCGGTTGAAAACTATTACAGTCACTTGTCCTGACAATATATAAATGCGAATGAAAAAGAGGTCTGGTTGTCCAGCGCCTAGTTATTGAAGGTAACAAAGTTGACTGTCTTGTAATTTTAACTAATAACGCGCAACTTTGGAAAACGCGCTTGCATTTCCAACATTTCGTTCGCACGTACAGCGTCCTCGCGCGCTCGAGATCGTCTCTTGGTCGCGCTCTACACTTCTGCAACAAACTTGAAAGCACGCACGCACCCACGAGCACAAGCTGCCGAGTCTTCCAAGAACTGTTGACAAGAAGCGGGGGAGGAGAGGGGGTTAGTTTCCGGTGTAGAATCGGACCGCTCGCTGCGAAAATGCGCCCCTCAGACTTCCGAAAAAAAAAAAAATGAAAAGAGCCGCCTGTCCCACCCCGGCAGGTCGTAAAAGAGGATGAATGGGCCACACGCAAAGAAACAAAACCAAATGACAAGGACGCTGGCCTGTTTTCTCGCGGCTCTTAGCTTTACCAGACTGTTTTGAGAAAAACAGTATGCGATTAATAACCTGGACAATAATCATTTTCCTTCGTTTTTTTTTTCTTCATGTATTTGATCGTAAGACAACTTTGTTCGAAAAGAGCTCCTTCAAAAATAGTATACAAATACCACAAAACTGCATGCTCTCTTCAAAGTCGGCGTGTATACATTTCTTCTCTCGCCCAGTCAGGAACGCTCGCCACCAACTTTCGAGCTGCGGGGGTGACACAGTTGCCCCGCCCTTCCCATTTCCCCCCTCTTTTCCGCCCTTCCTTCGAAACGTCCGAGCTTGAGGTCGGTTTTGTTTCGTCCGAGTCTCCCTCCGTGTACGCATTTCTCTTCTCCTGCTGCGAAGTAGTGTTTTTAGAATTTGTCTCTGCTTGCCTGCTGGAGCGTTCGCCGCGGCCAAGGCTTGCCAGTGCCCTACGCATAATTTCTGCCCCCCGTGTGCTTTTTCTCTTCTGTCCGCTTCTTTTATTTTACACAATAGCCTTCTCCTCCCTTACAATGCGAAGTTGCGTCTACTCAAGTGCCCAGCTGCCATATAGCGAATTTCAGTGAGTGATACGGGCTAAATGGGGTGTACGGGAGCTTGTGCGCCAAAAATATAACTGATGTTACATCACCTACAGCTGCGCTTCGTAATAAGCAAACAGTATAATGTATAATGACATGATCTACACATGAAATCGCGGTCACCTTGTGGCGTGCTGTTTATCAGAACTCGGTAAATAATTTTACTAACAGCTATAAGGTTCACTAAAAATGTGAGCGACAAGTTAAACAAACAATAGCATTAATTAATGTAACAAAACATTTACACTAAATAGCATGTATCATTTTGTTCCATACTAAGCGCAAATTACATAACATCGCGAAAAACCAAAGCCAAGTAACAGGCAAATTTAAAAAAAAAAAGTAGCAGTCGTGCTCTTCATAACCTTTTTTCAATGTACCGCCTCAACAGTCGGGCCGACGCATTGCCGCACTCTTGCCATTAACCTGGCGCCGTGCCCGGCATTTAGTCCGGCCAAAAAGTCGGGCCAAAGCCCGCTGCGAACTACTTGCCGAAATGGCTAGCGGCCACCTCCGGGCCGACCGCTTGCCGTGGTTTACTAGCCGACTAAGTAGGCTCCCGACCATTTTCCGAACGTCGGCCACACGTAAATGGTCGGCCAAGGATGCTTGGGCTCGTCACGCACCGACGCTTGATGAGGTTGCAGCGAATTCCCAATGCGGCCCATCCTCCTTCGTTCCAGTGCACTGTGCAGCACAGCCTGTCATTGTTAATTTGGTCGGCGGGTCTTGCGGGATCACGAGATCACATGACATGGACCACCTGGGGATCTTTAACGTGCGTTGACATCGTCCGTGTGCTGTGCGATGTCAACGCACGTTAAAGATCCCCAGGTGGTCCAAATTACTCCGTAGCCCTCCACTACGGCTCCTCTTTCTCTCTATCCACTTTCTCTCCCACCTTCCTCCCTTCCCTTACGGCGCGGTTCAGGTGTCCACAGCTACAAGTGTGACAGATACTGCGCCTTTCCCTTCCTGTGAACCAATCAATCAATCAATCAATCAATCAATCAATCAATCAATCAAATTGGCTTGAGCTTGAAATGTTAATCGAACCACCCTTCATTCGTGCCCTTTGGATCCCGATTCAAAAGCGCTGCTCTTAGACACGCTTGAACTTTCGGCTTGGTTAAAGCGGGGCTTTAATCTGTCGATTCGTCTTTCGCGTAATATGGTTGCGTACGACTGTATGCTGAAGAGTATGCACGAGATAAGATCGCACAAATTAAGGGATTAGTGATTATGGGAGCAGCAAAGTAGACGGACTCTATTTTTGCTGTCGGGTCATGATACACCGTTAAAGTAGGTAGTGTCCCCCCCCCATTTCGTTTTCACGTCTCTCATCCTCTTCTTCCTTTTTCTCTTTCTTTTCACGGAATCATCATCCAAGTCGATCTTAACATCTAACGGGAACCTTATGGTGTACAACAACAACCTGTTCGTTCCCTGCTGGGTATAAAACAAATATAGTAATCTGAGGGCGTTTCCAAACACGCGAAATTCCCTTCTTATGTAGCTATAGTGATCTCCAGAGATCGAATCGTGTTCTCTTCTGCGCCTTTTCGCATGTCTCTGGTATTTCTTCCCTGCGTCTTCGCTCGCTGGTTCGACGGCGACGATGAGGGCAACACGCCAGACCCATTCGGTTCGTCATTCACAAAGTCACTGCTCTCGCGGCAGCTGTCGACGATTGAAAAGAAACTTCGAGTGCTCGCAGGTCGACCTGTTCGACGGCACCCAGCGTGCATCGCTCGTGCGTGGAACGGAACCCTCACTGTGGCCCTGCCCTTGCGCAAACTCTGCACGCATCGTGGTCCCCCGCGAGTTTCGACGAATTCGTCCGGGTCCGCTCACCTCCGCCCCGGGAGATGGCATTGGCAAGAGTGTAGTGTCTGGCCTTCTTGAGAGCCCGCTCTCCAAAATCCCTCCCTCCCCCAGTCGTATCTGGTCGCTTCCGGAGAGAGCGCAATTCACTACCTTTTGTGCCACTTTTGTTTTCTTGTCCCTTGCCGTTAGCTTGTATATTTCCCTGCGTTCTTTATCTTCATTCCAAGCCCCTCCATAGCCGTGGGCGCACGTCCGGCCACCGTGAGCATGATTCAGTATTAGCTTTTTGTACCTGTGCGGCCAGCATGGGCCTCTATACATTATCGTGAATCACGGGTAGCGTGGTGTCGGAGTGGGGAAGCGCAGTCAAATTGACGATGGGAGACGTAATTATGAAGAATAAAGGAAAAGAGCTTTATACATCTATTTACAACATGAACAAAGAGCACTCGGAGAGCAGGACGGCAGCCTGCCTCCGTCGACAGCTTCTCGAGCAAGTCTCTCGTCGCTTCTCAACCTTTTCGTCCAGAAACATCCCCGCATTCCTTCTCCTTTGGCCCCGCCCACACAGTCACATTCCACTGTCAGGCCGCAGGTGGTCAGGGTGCAGCTGCAGGTCTCAAGGTCGTAAGAATGGAGCCGCAGATCCCGGGACCCATCTTGACGCCGATGGTAACAAGCTGCGCACACTGAGGCAGTCAGGCTGGTTTCCTCTCCCCCGCTTGCCGAGGTCGCGTTCCTCCCGAAACGCAAATGCAGGGGGAGAAGAACAAAGGCCATCCCGCGACACGGCGGCGCCACACAGCCCGGTGACGCGGTGAAGCTTGGTCGGCCCAAGTGCCGAGGGCTTTAGCCTGCCTGGCACAACAGCACCCCCGCCGCCAGACAATGCGCCGGACGATGACCTGCTCACACGCAGCTCAGCTGGTTAGGCGCGCCAAGAAAATCCTCTCCCTTGCAGGATTCCGCTCCCGTAACGCCGATGAAGTGCAGCCACTGGTCACCAACGGGAGATGTCCGTTCGGCCTCCGAATTTTCTTTGAGGCTAGCTTGACGGGACAACAGGCCTCAAGCCACACTCAACGAGAACAAGTGCCATTCAAATACCACTCATCCCGCCAGACCAAGATATTAAAAACTGCAGGTGTAACAAAAATCCGCGTACATCTGATATCAAAATAAAATTTTGCAAACAAACACAAGGTGCACACCAAGTAAGAAGTTTTGGTCAAGACCCTTCTAGGGCGTTTGACCACGCTCGTAATTCACTAAGAGCCAAGAATGCGCCGCTTTCTGCATCTCGGAAGGTATCGGGTAAGGGAGGGACGACCGATATTGCCGAAGCAGGGTTTGAATTTGGCCCCAATAATACCCCGAATAAACCAATATACCGTCAAGACGCGCCATTCTGTCTCCTTGGCCAAAATGAAATACACTGGGTTTATGCGGTTCACCCACTAAAGTCACTAAAAGAATAAAATGCATAACGATCACCTCAACTTGAGGAAATAACTAACATTGACGCTCTAAAGCAATGCGAAAGAAAATAAAGCAGCCTTTCGATGAGGCGCTTTTCACAAAACATACTATGGGTCGCCGCCTTTCGAACACGCGAGCCGCATCGTCCTTTGGCTCCCGTGGTTCGTTAGATTTTGGTGACTCCGGTTCGTCTTCCATATCTGTGCGCTTCTGACCCGCATCCTCTTTCCGGTAATTTCTGCCTGGTAGCGGTAATCTTTGCTTGGGTACATTCTTTGAAAGGAAATCTTTTCCTGACAGCTCACTACAAGCTACCTTGCTCTGCAGATTCCTACGAACGTAGTACTCCTCAGCGAGCTGCGCTGCTTTGTCCAGGCTGGTTTCCGTGAGCCTGTCCAGCAACCATAACCTCAGATCTTCTGGGATCACGCTGTAATATTGTTCCAACGCAATGCACTCTACAACCTTGTCGTGATTGTTATACACCTCAGCACTCTTGAGCCACTCCGTTAAGTTGGCTTTGAGCCTGTACGCGAAGTCCGTGTGGGACTCTTCACTTTTCTTACCCTGGCGGAATCGCTGCCGAAATGCTTCAGCAGAGAGCCGGTATTTACGAAGCAGCGCACTCTTTACTTTGTCATAGTCGTCGCAATCACTGTCTGAGAGACGCGCTACGACTTCAGCTGCCTCGCCGGGAAGGAAAGGAAGCAACCTCTCTGCCCAAGCACACTTATCGATATGCGACCTTCCGCATGCACGCTCGAAATTTACAAGGAAAAGTGCGATATCGTCCCCTATTCTGTACATTGGGACAGAATCCTTCAGTGTGTGTCTCTCCTGTTCTCCGGCCAAGGATACAGGGCTGGAACGCGCCGTGTCCGTATGGCTTGAAGCGTTTTCAAGCTCCTTCATTTTGAGAGCATGCTCACGGGCCTCTCGTTTTTCCTGTGCCTCGCGCTGCTCTTGTCTTCTCTGCTCCTCGCGGAGCTCTTGCTTTTCCCGCTCCTTTTCCTCTCGGCGTTCTACAATTGTTCCCCAAGCCTCTCCGGCCTCCTCAATCGTCACTGCCTCCCGACTCATAACCTCCAAAATGTCTTTCTTCCGTTTTGCAGAACACAGCGAAATTCCCAACTCGTCGCAAATTTCGAGCAACTCCTGCACCTTGAACTTCTCCATCGTGGTCTTACACCCTGTGTTGTCAAACCACCTATGCACTTTGGCGAAAACACAACAAACTCAAAATCCCCTGAAACTCATTTTCCCGAAAATCACAATCCCTCCTAACGATTTACTTTGCTAGGGAGGTCTGGCGAAATGCGAGGTGAATCTCAGGCACTCACCCTGTCGAAGTAGCTAGTGGCCGTCAGTCCCGTTGCTGCCGAGGTCCTTTGGAGCCGTTGACTGAGTTGTTCATCCCTAGCTGCCATCCAGTTATCGTGAATCACGGGTAGCGTGGTGTCGGAGTGGGGAAGCGCAGTCAAATTGACGATGGGAGACGTAATTATGAAGAATAAAGGAAAAGAGCTTTATACATCTATTTACAACATGAACAAAGAGCACTCGGAGAGCAGGACGGCAGCCTGCCTCCGTCGACAGCTTCTCGAGCAAGTCTCTCGTCGCTTCTCAACCTTTTCGTCCAGAAACATCCCCGCATTCCTTCTCCTTTGGCCCCGCCCACACAGTCACATTCCACTGTCAGGCCGCAGGTGGTCAGGGTGCAGCTGCAGGTCTCAAGGTCGTAAGAATGGAGCCGCAGATCCCGGGACCCATCTTGACGCCGATGGTAACAAGCTGCGCACACTGAGGCAGTCAGGCTGGTTTCCTCTCCCCCGCTTGCCGAGGTCGCGTTCCTCCCGAAACGCAAATGCAGGGGGAGAAGAACAAAGGCCATCCCGCGACACGGCGGCGCCACACAGCCCGGTGACGCGGTGAAGCTTGGTCGGCCCAAGTGCCGAGGGCTTTAGCCTGCCTGGCACAACAACATATACAAACACCCGCACTGCGCGGTAGGGCTGCCCCCCCCCCCCCCCCTCCCCCGCTGTGATAGCAATGATGTGCCGGAGAGGCCGTCGCCTATTCTATATAAGCGCGGACTAAAGAGAACCCCCGCGTCCATGCAACAGCTACGACGCGCGTGGTCAGTTGGATCTACGGCAACTCCTCGCTCGCTTGCCCTCTGTACGAGTGTTCGAGCAGCATACACTGTGCTGTCAGGGTTCCTTGATGTAGACCGTGTGGGCTGAAGCTGTCTGCCGCCGAGTGGTCGTCGCCGCGGTCACTGTTCCGGTAATGCCCGCACGCGAGCTTCCTGTCCGCCGAGATTGACTTGTCAATATTGGCTGAATTTCTCGTGTAACTGTCCGCATCGCCGTCGCACACCCCCGCGATGTGCACGCCTCCGTTGTATTTCGTGCGTGCGCGCGTGCGGTAGACATGGTCGGCCCTGGTTACACGTCTCAAGATGAAGCAACGTTTTCGTGTGCGCTAATCGCGCGCCGTTGTGTCCCGTCGTGCACGCGGGCGGAGCGCCTCGTTTGCGTGTATGCACTGTTCGGATATCGGTCTGCTGCTGGCTGTCTATAGACGCTGTGGTTCGTATTTCTTTTTACCGTTTCGGCCCCGCCGTTCATGCAGTCTTTTTTTCTTTTTAAATGCAGCGCAGGGAGCGTTACTGCGCAAGAAAACCTCTCGTGCAAGTGCTTTACAAACGCCTCGCGTACACAAGAAACTCAGGCTGCCCATTCCTGTCCGTCCTGCGTGCTTTCCGGCGATTGCAGAGAATGCATCTGCAGAAAAAGCTGGAATTAAGCTTCACCCGTTCTCCGTTCAGTCGATGGGGGAGTCATTTATTGCTTTGAGCGAGTTGCAGCGAAACGGTACGTGTTGGATCGGGTTCTCTGAGCCCCGAGATACGCGGCCCCCTCTTTCTTTCCTTTCTTTCATTCTTTACTCCATTCCGGGACAGAGCGATTGAGGATCCACGGAGAAATGATGCGGTTGTTACCGCACTCTTTCCTTTTCTCAAAAACCCATTGTATTTCACTCCTACTTTCCTCAATTCCCCTAGCGCGGTTCAGGTGTCCACAGAAACAAGTGCGACAGATACTGCGTCTTTCCGTTCCTGTGAACCAACCAATTATTATTATTATTGGTCATGACGGTCGTCGGATGGCCAGTTAAGTTGCAAAATTTACTTCATGTTCTCTTTCCACCAAAGCATTTGCCCCGTTACCTATTGCAAAGCGGCTGGAGAGCCCTTCAAGATCACTGCACATGTGTCTAATATATCGTGACGTCGCTAACGCTGGTGTAGTGACGTGTACCCTGCAAAGGACCCTTAAAGAAACCCTGTCGCGATGCGCACCGCGCGGTGCCGATCGTCTCTGCGACCGTGCGGTCGCATAGGTGGGCGTGGCGGCTGGAAGAGCCGCTCGGCCTTGTCGCGACTCATCGTATATATATATGCATGTAGTGCCGTGCTCTGCAGGGAACTGACACCGCCGCCTCCGCGTGGCAGAGCAGAGGGCGTGTAGTGTGCGGGGCGGCACACCCTTGGACTCGGCCGCCGTCACTCGTATTTCGCGTGGGTTCAGTGAGCGACTGCGCGCGACCGATGATTGAAGCGCCGCCGCCTCCGCAGAAGGGTTGGTTCGGCTCCTGCCGATCTTGATGTAATTTGATCGGCCATCCCCTCTACTGCGGCCACTGACAGGGAGTATAGCAGCACACCTCGCCCGCGGGTGCTTCGCTCCGGTCTGCGCCGGGGATTTTGGTGAGTGTGGGAAAGCGTCGGAAGAAAAGGGTTCGTACGTTGCACGGTGAAGCCGGCTCAAAAGAAAGAACGCAGAGCTGCAAGTCCAGTGCACGTGGTACGGTGGATTTTTCGGGTTTAATTAGACCTCAGGAGGAGTGGTGATCGTCTCCCTCTCGTTCTAGCGCTCTCTCTCTCTCTCTCTTTCTCTCTGTGTACTCTGGTCGCATCCGCGGACGCACTTTGAGAGCTCGTCTAACGCTCGAAAGTGAACGCAGGTAGTGGTTTGTGTGTTTCGGACACAGCCCTGCGTGGGTGTCGATCGAAGTTCCACATGAGTTGGAGATCGCTGAGCGTATTAAGGCGGAAGCCTTGCTTGACTATGTCGGCACCGGACGTAAGTGTCCGCAAAATGTGTTTGCCGGATGTGACGTCACCAGCTATGATCTGAAGAGTAGTGCGAAGTATACAAAGACAGTGATTAATCAATACAGTAATGTTAATTAGTCATAAGTCATGATCAGTTAATGACATTAATTAACAATCAGGGAGTATGCCACGTGACTATGAGAGTATCACGTGACAAAGTAAGGTGAAAGTCAGGTTGCATAAAAATGTCTCATTAATATGAGAGTCCATAATTCAGTCCAAAACAAATCCTGTTAACCCATTAACTTTCAAGAAAAATCGTCCTCCGCTGGGAATCGAAATCCTACTCTCCGATCACCAGCCGAGCGCGCTAACCAGTTGATTACGTCACGCCGATCATGTGAGAAACGTATTTTAATTCACCCTGTCAGCGTTTCTACCGTCTGCGTGGCAACGTAGCAGTCGCGACGACTACGGCTTCACTCCGTCTCCAGGAGGGAGCGTGAGAGAATCTCGTGATGAGGTCACAGGACATATAGTACGGTGATGCCATCCAAAAATAATACAAAATAACGTGCCTCTGCCCGTGCCACTGGGTATAACGGGCTGAGGTCACTTGACAGTCAAGTTGGATGAGAATGTCAAGTGGCTATGAAAACGCCACGCGACAGGAGCGACGCCCAATCCTACACTTGCAGGAGCACTGTAACGAACGCGAGCCAAGGTAAAAACATTAGCTGATGGTTTAACTTTGGTTAAACCTGGAGGGAAGCGAAATATTCATGTACATGGCTACGCTCATTGCCAATTAAGCTTGGATTAAACACATTTTGCATTTCTCCAAACGTAAAGTCGATTGTTTATTGGTCTCTTCGGCATGCCGCCTTTTCAGGGCATTATTCCGACGTGCCTTCTTCGAATTTCGACTCGCTACTGCAGCAGGGTGTTCGTCCTCCTCCATCTCGCGCAGTGTTGTAACCTAAGCAGGAGCCCGGGGGCTCCTATTTATGCACGTATTGCCCCTCTACTTCCACGTCACACTGACGTCACCTCACGTGACCTTGACAGTGGTCACGGGCCCTTGGTGGCTTACATGACTGCCCAAGGTCACATGGCGACCACCAGACTTAACAAAGAATTTTGACCTCTAAATATCGTGACCTTGACAGAGGTCACGAGCCACTTGGTGGCCTACGTGACTATGCCCCACAGTCACATGGCGACCACCAGGCTTAAACAGAAGTCTCCCTCAAGGTGAAAACTGTGCATACCGGACGGACCACCGCCAAAGTATACGACCACGGCGAAAGTGCGAAGTGGCTGGCGTAGCGTCCGTAGCTCTCGCTGCAATATGGACGAGTCCCGGGGCAGCAGTTCGCTGTTGAATCCCGTTTGTGCCCCGCTGCAGTGGTACTGGTTATAGGGTGCTCGACTGCTGAGCCCCAGGATACGCGGGATTGAATCCCGGTCGCGGTGGCCATATTTCGATGGAGGTGAAAAGAAGAGCGCTCGTGTGCTGTGCGATGTCGGTGCACGTTAAAGAGTTCCAGTTGGCCGAAATGTCTGGTGCTTTCCACTACGGCGTCTCTTTTAGCTTTTCTTTGGGACGTTAAACCTCAAACTAACCCCATTTGTATATTATTTTTTTTTTTAATCCTTTGGCCGGTGTTATATGCAAGCGAAAGTAGCCGATATTGGAGGATTGCAACGAAAAAACTAACTCGCAATAATAACTCGGGGGAAACAAGCTGTATTCGCAAAACCTCGTGAAATGATGGCGTTGCCGAGCGAACCGTTGCGAAAGCCAGAACACGCCTCGTGTTTCCGCCTGTTTCTTCTGTGGACGACAAACACGGCGCGCGAGGAATGGAGAAAAAACGCAGAGGCAAGGTGAGCGATAACCGGCCCCGCCTGTCTACCTCCAGCACAGCCCTGTGGAATGCGGCTGCGCTTCGACGAGTCATGACCCATCTGGCCTGCGAAAGGAAGCGCTCGTTGACGAAAGGGAAACTGTGTAGTGCTTGGTAAGAGAGCACAAAGTGGCGACGAAGTTTTTATTAGCGCGGCCAAAACTTAAGCGCTCTGTAGAACTAAACAAGAGAAAAGAAAACAAGGAAAGAAACACAAAGCCAGCATAAAGAAGGGTTTGGGGATATTCGAGAAAAAAAATAAAGAAATGAAGAACAGGTTTAAGACGAAAACCACGAGCACGTACCAAATATAGTCAAGTAAATCAGAACTTTTCCAAAAAAACCAAACAGACCGAACATATGTGTTAGAACAGAAGCATCTTAAATTTACATTCTTGTTTTGTTCGCACTAACCACCAGACGTGATGAGATATTTATATTAGGGGCATAGCCAGAAATACTTTTTGAGGGGGGAGAGGGGGGGGGGGGAAGGGTATTAGAATCCCCCCCCCCCCCTGCTCCCCTTCCGGCTACGCCCCACGGAAAACCCTTGAATCACGTGAAGTATATTTAATGAAACGGTTAAAGAGACAGCCTACTGGATCAGCTCCCAACTCGGCTTGCTATTTGGAGGTGGGACAAGGGAATATATATAACAATCAACCTTACAGTGCTCTTGAGACGTGCAACAACCTCTCATGCTGGATTTGAAACAATCGCATTACTTCTTTGTTTGGGTGACCTATTGTTGACTGATGCGCAGTTCATCAGTCACCAGTCTTTCTTATGCGCCGTGCAATTTCCCGCAAGCGGATATGGGCGGTCGCACGCGTGCAACAGGGAGGGAGTTGAGCTCCACTCTGGCGGAATGCGGGCATCGCGCGATGTCCTCGTCGCGTCACACTTTAGCCGGCAGTCGCTCTCGTTTACTCTCTCAACCTGTCACGCACAGTGTGCCAGTATGCCGGTGTGCTGCGCGGGGTGATACACTGACAGCGCAATGCCGGCCGTTTGTCACATAGATAGATTTATTGAAAGGAAAGGCAGAGAGGTTGGCCGGAATGGTTAAAATCTTGACTGCTACTCTGCACTGGGGAGGGGGAGAAAATCATGACGGGTAACGATGTGGGAGAAGGCATATGAAATACGTATCTACAGGCACAGTGACTTGCTTTACAAGCGCGGATCAACTCCGCTGGTGCACAAAAAACGGCAAAGAGCACGCACTGCCTGGACACCCTTCCCCTTGTCCTGCCAAGCGCCCAGCAGCAGTTCCTCCGATAGAGGCCTCTTGTCCAAACACTTCAAGGAAGCGGCTAACACATTATTTCACGCGCATACACTGGACACACCAGTAATATATGGTCCTCAGTCTCTGGGATGCCACAAGTTGAACATTCCGGGGAGTCCGCTTGTCTAATTAAATTCAACTACCAGCCCTTGAAAGCCACGTTTAAACGAAGTTTATGTAGCAAGTATGCATGGTGGCGTAGAATTTCACGCGGAACGTAAAATGTCAATGTTCGATTGAACATTCTTAGACGAATGTATCAGGTATCTGACTGGGCCCAGTAGGCTGCCGAGCATTCCCAGTAAGCTGCCGTAGCATTATTCGTACAAGAAGACACGTCGTATCCGCTCTTGAAAAAGGCACAGCTGTTTGGAGGCCACTGCTGAGGGCACTTTTTGCTTCAACATCGGCCTGTTCATTCCCTTGGAGCCCTCAGTGGGCAGGGACCCATTGAAACATCCTGTGGCTTTGCAGTCGGGCAGATGTAAGGAGTTCCATAATGTTTAGTAGAGGGTGGTAGGCGGTGTGGGGCAAAAAATGTTCCAAAGTCCGTGACTTATATCATTTGTGAGGTGGTTCCCTCACATATGTAGCGAATAGATTCCCGAAGGGCTACAAGTTCAACAGCGGTTCGCGTAGAATCATGTCCCGAAAGGAAATGTTTTCTGAGCGGGTATGACCACAGCTGCAACGGATGCCTGTGCTGATACAGATCCGTCGGTGTATACGTGAATATAATTAGGATATTCCGACCAGACGTGTGGCCAGATAGAGTGAGTTGTTTGAGTCCACTAAGTAGCACCATTGATTTTTTATTATTCTGGGAACACGAAGGTGCACCAAAGGTTTATCCATCACCAATGGTGGTTGGGCGGCACGATATAGAAGGGCATATCCTGTTTACTTGTAACTGATGGCAGCGGAGCGCGCTTGTGCCTTTGTCAGATGTCTTGTTTCGTCGTTAGAATGTCGGCCGCTTATCGTGTTTGCGGTCATGCAGACATATTCCGTTTCATGAAACACAATATCTGAAGCTGTGTATGAGTTTCAGTATATTTTATAGAAAAATGTTTCGCACCTTTCGTCCCACTCACCAACTCCACACCTTTATAATCTGCCCCTGGTTGTGATAGTGGGGTGATGGTGGTTTAACATTTACATAAGGTATGGGACCATTGTGAATTTCTTTTTCTTCTCTTCATGGTTGCATAATCAGCGTTAGTTCGGTGCATTGTTCTGTCTTCTTAATATCCTTCTGAATTAGGTGCAGATCGGGACGAGCGCTTATCTAGTCTACATCCCATGTAGCGTCCCGCGTAACGTAACCTAATGCCGCGCTTCTCCCCCTTGAACATGTATAGTGTATCCATCTAAATTCTGAATTATCCCTATTTTCGCTAACAAAGTGTTGTTGCTTCGGTTTGGTTTGGTTTGTGGGGTTTAACGTCTCAAAGCAACTCAGGCTATGAGAGACGCCGTATAGTGGAAGGCTCTGGAAATTTCGACCACCTGGGGTTCTTTAACGTGCACTGACATCGCACAGCACGCGGGCGCCTTGCTTTTAGCCTCCATCGAAAAGCTGCCGCCGAGGCCGGGATTCGATCCCGCGTCCTTGGGAACAGTAGTCGAGCGCCGTAACCACTGCGCCACCCTGGCGGGGTTGTTGTTGCTTCAATACTATGAGTGCCCATTTACATCCCATTTATACGTCACGCGCGTGGTGTAAATGCGAAACGAATTCCACGAAACCAAACGAACTCCATGCAACACGGCAGTTTTTTTTTTTTTTTTTTTTTTTTTTTTATTTATTTCGGACGCATTTCAACACGCGCCAGAAATGCGTTCGCTCATCATGACTGAATGTGCGGCAAACATCACCGCTCGCTTCAATGTGGTTTCCAGTCACGCGCAAAAACGTTCTAGTGTTAAAAGAGCAGCTGCAACCGCTCTCCCGCCTGCTGCCGAACGCGAGAGAGGCCCCCACTAGCGAGTTATTCTTGGCGGCCGCGAATCGACCTTGAGAGCTGCAGGATTGGGGGTTGGGCCGGCTTCTGGGTTCGCTCGCTGCTGTGATGGCCAATAACTCTACCATCGATGCAACGGGGCCACCGGGCCGCCGCCGACGACGACCTGTTACGCACCAGCAGCAACGCGTCCAGTCGCTCTCTTACCCTCGGCTCTCCTTACCTCTAACGAGTGCGTGGGGATCGAAAGTGGCTTCTTCGTCCCGATGCGATGCTCTTGCGCGTCCCAGACCCCGCCTCGCTTTCGCTCTTTATATCTTCGAGTCGCTTCGTTGGCCTCCTCGAGTGCAGCGCTAGATACTGTATGCGGCCCCACGCATGAGCGACCATTTACGCTACGGTCATTTAGCCATTTGGCGGTGGGCACGTAAAAATACGCGCGTGCGTGCAGCTGCTCTACAGAGAGCCGGCTATCCCGCACGCGTGCACGCTTTCTCTGGCTTCCTCTTTGTCTTCCTTTTTATTTTATTTTTCGTCGATCGCTTTCGCGGCTCGTCCTTCGCTCTGCCGCTGCTGGCGCCGTGGCCGAGCGCGTTATTTACCTTTTCAATAAGTTGCCTAATGACGATCATCGAGACTACCCCTCTCCGTCCTCCCTGCGAGCTTTTGGAGTCCCGTGGGTTTGGCTCGTGCTTCTTAAATGAGTGGATAGTATACTGCAGCTCCCTTCTTTCTCCCTCCCTACCCCCTCCGTAGAAAGTCGCTGGGTCGATGTAGAGGCTGTCGTGACGCTGGGGCTATGGCGACCCGGCCTTCACTTGGTAGCGTGCAGAGACTCCGGGTTGAAGAAGGACTGAATCTTCGAAGTTGGTAAAATATGTACAAGCAGGTTTACTGGCACTTTGAGAAAACGTATTTACAAGAATATTTACATGAAGAAGAAGGGTACATCAGCAAAATGACAAGCGTTAAGAGTTCATAGCGAGAAGCGACTGGATGAGCCGTTTACCCAGGGCCCAGAGCGACATTTCGTGCTCTGCAGCGTCCTTAAAAACCCCCTATGTCCAGCCCCTCTCTGAAGATGCTGACCAACCAAATCCAGGGCACGCCCCTCAGGTATCGGCATCCAATCGAACACATCACTGCACTGATGGTCTGAAGCACTGACTGGTCCGGCATTCATTCGTTGGGCGTGATCACTTGTTGGCGGGAAAAGCTTGGGAACGGCGAGGAGAGGAGGTACATTTCGATTCTTCAGCAAAGAAACCACAGGCTGGTTCTGACAAGGGGTTTTACTTCTCAGAAACCCGAGTGCACGTGGCGCCGCATAGGGCTCCCAACATTGTCCCTTTTCGACAATTGCAAATCTTTTCGACAATTGCAAATCTTTTCGACAATTGCAAATCTTTCCTGCATTCCCGGGAAATCACTTAATGGCCGTATGAGTCATGCTCCTTTCTTGTCCTGCACGTCAGCGGACATGTCACTCTGTCGTCTCCTTTGGATAGGAGGCATTCATCACTGGAGGATAGCCCTTCTCGACTGGAAGGGTGAACAAAAGAAAGCACTTCCTGCTATTTCCCGCAGGGGGACGTTTCTTTGTGTTTTTCCAGACGTTCTCTTGACAGGGTCAATTTGGCATTTGCAGGTTGTCCACAAAGCAAAACATGCTTACAAAACAGGATTCCTGGAAACAGGCTCACTTAGAGCCATTGGACCATCACCACATATTCACAAAACTTATCCATGCTCACAGGCGAACAATAGAGCGCGCAAATGCGGATGCTTGGTCGTAACAGCCTCCTCCCCCGCCAGAAGAGTCACGGAGGGCAGCAGTCGCCGCTGCTGCATGAAGAGACGACTTAATGGCCTGCACGTGAACGCTTGAAGCTCGCTGTTGCTTGTCGCGTTGTCTTGATTGTTGTAGGCCAAATTGCTCGAGCTGTCTGAAACTCAACCACATGTCTAAACAAGCACTCGGCTCCCGTCTGAAGAGACCAGGTTAAAAGAAAACTGCCATTGTTGTTCGAGAAAAGCCCACTCTCAAGACGTTCAGGACCCACGTATGCCTAGAAAACCAAACGTGCTGCTTTACATAGTCACACATATACAAGCGCACGGAAAAAAAAAAATAAAAACCTGATTATCAATTTGGATACATGGTGAGGAACATCTCGGACCGCTTAGAAAGAGCGGCTAAGCGCGTCCGCATTCCCATTTAACTTCCCCTTTTTGTATCTTATTTCAAAATTGTACTGCTGTAAAATCAAGCTCCACCTAAGAAGGCGACTGTTCTTCGATGTCGCAGTTTGCAGCCAAGCCAGGGGACAATGGTCCGTCTCTACGGTGAATTTGGCCCCTCCAAGATAGCACTGCAATTTTTGAATGACCCATACAATGCAAGCGCACTCTTTCTCTGACGCGCAATAAGCCCTCTCTCTAGAACTCAGTTTTCTGCTCAGGTAGAGCACGGGGTGCTCATTACCGTCGTCATCTCTCTGGCAGAGAACAGCACCTAACCCTCGATCACTGGCATCACACTGGACCGTGAATTCTCGGGCATAGTCTGGAGCTCGCAATACCGGACGACTAATCAGCACAGCCTTCAGGTTTACGAAGGAGGCTTCCTTTTGTTCGTCCCAGACTACATTTGTCGGTTCTGTCTTGCGGAGAGCGTCGGTCAGAGGGCTAGCCAAAGCTGAATAGTTAGGGATGTAGTGATTGTAGTATCCCGTCAGAACCAGGAATGCTCGAATTTCCGTCTTCGTGCTCGGCCGCGGGTAGTCTGCTACCGCAGAAATCTTAATCTCGCTGGGTTTCCTGAAACCTTGACCTACATTGTGACCCAAGTAGTCCACGGTCGCCCTTGCCAGGCAACATTTCTCGGCCTTCACGGTTAGTCCAGCTTGACGCAAAAGGCTCAGTACAGCTCTTAGATGTACCATATGGTCCGCCCATGAGTCGGAAAAAACCGCAATGTCGTCTAAATAAGGCACCGCGAATGTTTCACACCCCTTTAAAACCCTATCCATGAGTCGGGAAAAACAAAATGGAGCATTTTTGAGCCCGAAACTCATCATTGTTGGCTGGTAGCTGCCCGTCGGAGTGACGAAAGCCGCGTATCTGCTGGCGCGTTCAGTGAGCGGTACTTGCCAGTATCCTCGAGTAAGGTCCAGCGTAGTCACATATGCCGCTCTACTGACCTGTTCTACTCTCTCCTCAATATTCGGAATAGGATACACTTGATCCCTGGTGAGAGAATTTAGCTTTCGGTAGTCTACCACAGGCCTAGGGTCTTTACCTGGAGCTTCTACTAAGATCATAGGCGAAGCATGATCGCTTTCCGAGGGTTTTATTACTCCTAATTCCAGCATGCGAGTTACTTCCCTATCCAGAATTTCTCTTTGCCTTGGAGAAAATCGGTAGCACCTTGATCGCACTGGCACGTCTGAAGTCAGCTCAATATCGTGCTCAGTCAAATCAGTTCTGCCTGGCCTGTCCACGAAGCAGGCCTCAAACTCTGTTATTATCTCGCCCAGATCGGACAGCTGGGATTTCTTTAGTTCTCCTCTCTGCTCTGTCTTTCTGAGAAGCTCCTGAGCGTTGCTTCCTTTTCCGCTGAGGCAAATCAAGTTATCCCCCATCTCCTCGGGAAGGTTTAACGTTAGATTTACCACGGTTTGCTCCATAGCTAAGTCCTCTCGGTTTTCACTTAAAAGTCTCGTTAGATTACTAGACGCTGGCGGCAAGAGGTTACTCCCAAGGACGTCCTCATTCCGCGTCTCATCAAGCTCACTTTCAAGTTGACTTATTTGAGATGCCTTGCTCTCAAAGTTTTCTGACCCACTGTCTTCCGCATCGACCACTGTTTTAGCTGTCGTTTCCTCCGCGGTGGATTTTTCTGGAATTAGCAGTGTAGCTAGTTCTCGCGCCTTTGAACGTGTTAAGGCTGGCACAACTCTGTCTCCGAAAAGGATGCCCCTCTTTCGCAGTAGCATATCCGATTTGTTGGAGAACAAATACGGATAGCACTTAGGAAGCTTTCCTGAAACGGCAGCCTCGGTTGTTAATTCGCCGAAAGGGCCCTCGATGACCACGTTCGCGATCGGCAAGCACACACTCTGTTCCTCAACTATCTGTCGGATCCATGCACACTGTCCTGTATAGTCGGAAGGCGATACATACGCCGGATGGACAACATCCATCGTTGCGGCCGAATCGCGCAGTACCTTGCAAGGCTTCCCGTTGACTATTAGGTCATGCAGGTAGGGTTCCAAAAGCTGCATATTTTCATCGCAGTCACTGACATACGAGAAAACAAACTTTTCTTTCCGGCAGTTGACGGCAATGTGACCCTGCTCATTACACCTAAAGCATGTGAGCGGCTTCCTAGCCCCAAGCTTGTTCTTTGTGTTCTGCGCGTTGGTCACTTCCCCACTTTTCTCACTGCCGTCCTTTCTAGGGCGTTTGCCTGAAGAAGCCTTCCTTTCTTCGTTTGCAAATCTAGCAAAGTGCCTTTTCTGACGGTTATTTACACTCAACTTGGGATTGCGGAGCCTATCCACTGCTGGGTTGCTGAATTGTCGGCGCGAAGCGTACTCCTCAATGACTTCGGCAGCTTCAGTTGCCGACTTAATGTCGCCTCGGTCCTGTAACCAATTTCTTTCTTTTTCTGGGAGGCAGCTATAAAACTGCTCCAAAAGAATTCGCTCGACTACAGCGTCCCTATCACTGTAGGAATCAGTGCTCTTTAGCCACTCGCCCAAATTAACTCTTAAATTGTACAGGAATTCAGGGTAACTCTCGTCCCTGATCTTACTAGCGTTCCGAAAACGTTGTCTGAACGCCTCGGCGCTAAGCCTATACTTTTTCAGAAGGCAAGCCTTGACCTTCTCGTAGTTGTCCGCGTCCTCCTTGCTAAGCCGCGCGACAACCTCCGCTGCCTCGCAGGGCAGAACCGTCAATAATCTCTGAGACCACGTGTCTCGCTGGAAGGATAGTTTTTCGCAGGTTCGCTCAAAGTTAACCAGATACAGACCGATATCCCCTGATATCACATATGGCTGCATGTACTTTGACATCTTAAAATCTGCCTCCTTGTTGAGAAGAGGTACCGCTAGCTGGGGACAATTGCCCGACCTCTTGCTCAACTCTACTTCTAATTTCCGGAGCTCAATTTCTAGCTCCAGCCTTTCTGCTTCTCTTTCAATTTCAATTTCTCGCTCTTTCTGCTGTCTGAGCTGTTCCTCCTTTTTTTGTTCGATGAGGTTCCATGCTTCACTGAGCTCCTCATCATCGGCTCCCAAATCAGTGATTGCCTTTAAAATCAAGGGTTTTCGTGCCAAACCACTTGTATCAATTCCCAATTCCTCACACAATAGCAACAGGTCCGGTTTCTGCAGCTTTTGTAGGTCCATGATCGCTCCGAGTGTCGGCTACTTCCAAAACAACTCTGCAAACTACCAAACCTAAAGGCGTTTCCACACTCTCTTTACCAGTTCTAAAATCTAACCCTGTTCTAGAACCTGGTCCACATCAGAAGAAAAGCCAAGCACTCACCCACACATGCGATCGATGTTCCGAGCTGCCCTCTTGTTGGCCGATTGTTGCTCCTGCTTGTTGCTTGAGATGCCACCTCCGATCACAAGATGTTGTGGCTTGTAGCTTCAGATCCACCTCCAATCACCAGATGTTGTGGCTTGCAGATTCAGATCCCACCGCTGCCACCAGTTGTCGTGACGCTGGGGCTATGGCGACCCGGCCTTCACTTGGTAGCGTGCAGAGACTCCGGGTTGAAGAAGGACTGAATCTTCGAAGTTGGTAAAATATGTACAAGCAGGTTTACTGGCACTTTGAGAAAACGTATTTACAAGAATATTTACATGAAGAAGAAGGGTACATCAGCAAAATGACAAGCGTTAAGAGTTCATAGCGAGAAGCGACTGGATGAGCCGTTTACCCAGGGCCCAGAGCGACATTTCGTGCTCTGCAGCGTCCTTAAAAACCCCCTATGTCCAGCCCCTCTCTGAAGATGCTGACCAACCAAATCCAGGGCACGCCCCTCAGGTATCGGCATCCAATCGAACACATCACTGCACTGATGGTCTGAAGCACTGACTGGTCCGGCATTCATTCGTTGGGCGTGATCACTTGTTGGCGGGAAAAGCTTGGGAACGGCGAGGAGAGGAGGTACATTTCGATTCTTCAGCAAAGAAACCACAGGCTGGTTCTGACAAGGGGTTTTACTTCTCAGAAACCCGAGTGCACGTGGCGCCGCATAGGGCTCCCAACATTGTCCCTTTTCGACAATTGCAAATCTTTTCGACAATTGCAAATCTTTTCGACAATTGCAAATCTTTCCTGCATTCCCGGGAAATCACTTAATGGCCGTATGAGTCATGCTCCTTTCTTGTCCTGCACGTCAGCGGACATGTCACTCTGTCGTCTCCTTTGGATAGGAGGCATTCATCACTGGAGGATAGCCCTTCTCGACTGGAAGGGTGAACAAAAGAAAGCACTTCCTGCTATTTCCCGCAGGGGGACGTTTCTTTGTGTTTTTCCAGACGTTCTCTTGACAGGGTCAATTTGGCATTTGCAGGTTGTCCACAAAGCAAAACATGCTTACAAAACAGGATTCCTGGAAACAGGCTCACTTAGAGCCATTGGACCATCACCACATATTCACAAAACTTATCCATGCTCACAGGCGAACAATAGAGCGCGCAAATGCGGATGCTTGGTCGTAACAAGGCCTCGAGGGTCAAGTGTCTCGTCCGCCTCTGCGCCTTCTCCTCTTGGCCCCTCGCGTTCGGTTTGCGGGAGGACCACCCGTGAGTCGGAGCCCCGAGCGCTTTCTTTTTGCCTTTGTGCTTCGTCTCTCGCTGCCGCTGCTTTCTTCGATCTGGGAGAAGTGCGTCACGCGCTTGAGCGCGGCCGAGGACGAGAATGGACGGGGGCCCCTCTGTATCTGTATCTTTGGCGGCCGACATCCACCCCGTGTTGCTGCCGTTGCTTCTCCCGCTGCCGAAGACTGGGGAAGCGGTGTTATTATTTTTCCGGGTGGTCCGTAGCCGACGTCGCTCTTCTCGTGCGCAATTGTTTTTGCTCGCCTCCCTGCTGTTGCTGTCCCCGCCTCCTACTCTTCTTCCTCCACCGGTCCTGTCTCGTACCCTGTCCTCCCTCGGAATAGAGTCGTACACTACTCAGGGCAGGATTGCGAGGCCGGACCGTTTTGTTCTCTGGTGCGCGGTCACTACTGAGAGGTCTTGTTCCGGGGTCTTCTTCGTTTCCGCGCGGACTCGCTGTGCACGTGTTTCCTCCTGGGGTAATTGATCTCTCTCGGCCGACTCGGTGCGCTGTGTGGCGCCTGCTGTGCAGGTGGGCTGCGCCTTGCTTGCTGCTGTACTTCTTCGTGCCTGTCGTGACAAACGGTTTCTGGCATCCCCTGCTGCAAGATGGACTTTCGCTATTGGGTGTTCCCGCGGATTATGTGCGCCACTCGTTTGTCTCCTGTTCACTGTGCTCTCTCCCTCTTTCACATGCCATGCGCGCTCTTATTGCAACGCTACCTGTCTTCACTTTTCTGTCGGATCCTTGGATGATGCGAAGAAACGTCTCTATTCGGCAGTCTCACTGGTGGCCGAGGTGGTGCAGCGTGGCTGCGGGAGCGGCGACCTGAGCACCGTGCAGGTGCAATACGCTCTCCGCCATTCGCGTGAAGAGACACGCGAGCCTTGCCTGAGCCTACCGATAAAATGGGGCAGGATATCTTATTGCGCTTTCTATAGTTATTCGCTTAGTTCTTAGCTCGCAGTCAGTTACAACTGTGATTACTTGCTTACAGTTGGGCTCAATTAGTAGAATGGAAAGCGAATTTTGTGCTTTGCAACTTACCCAGATTCATCGAAATGCGCCACTGTTTCCGAAGCAGGCAGACGGCTCGTCAGCTTATCGCGTTTGCAAGAAGAGTTCACTGCGCTGCCGTTTAGTTTTAGAGCGGCGCTCTTTGGCGCCCGTTCCTGGGTTTCGCATCACCGTCGCCGTTGTCCCTCGTAACCAGCACCGGAGCCGGGGCGGGGCAGCGCGCGCTTGTGCATACATGTCTTGCTCGAAATCTTTGCCCCAATCTATCGAAAAGGTGAAACAGCTGATGAGCTGCGCTCAAATTTCGCACTAGGAAGTAACTTAATCGTCGGCAAATTTTTATCGTGTCCTTAGCCAACCAGATAGTTTCGTCACCACCCTCGTTACTGACACGCTTTTGTGCTGGTTGCGAAGCTCTGACATAAGGAAATAAGCGAACTCATAGTCTGTGGCCCTGACCGCACAGAAGCGTCTCGTTTGCGAGGGGACGGGCAGAGTGCAAATATATGGCCGCTGGCGACAATGGGGCAGCATAGCGACAAATCGATACCCTTAACTTGTCGTTCATATTTTGAGAAATTAACCCTCAGTTTTCTTTTTATTTGGTGTTTTGTTTGTATGAATTTCGTCATGTTTTATCTGCAGATCTGTTATATACACGGAGCTACGCCAGGAGGGCTTCACCGTTGCACACCGCTATTTTGCTAGGAAGCCTAACTCGACGACTGTTTCGGGCTGCGTTGAGAGGCGTTGCGTAGTAGGCATCAAGGCACCTACGTAGTAGGGCAATGCCCCGCTCTCTGGTGTGCATTTTATTACGCGGCGTTCCTGTAGGCGACGGCCTTCGCGGTCCGACGTGCGGCCTTGGCGCATAGCTGCTTCCACCGCTTCTGCGCCCGCGTAGAGGAGAGCTCGGTTCGCGCGAAACCCGACACTCCGCGTGTCGGCGGCGCTGGTCTGGTTTGGTCCGCCTGCTTGCTGCCGGCTGGCTGGTTCGTTCCCCTCAGTGTGTACTCGGCGGGCCAACACGTGAGCCGCTGCCGCCTCGAGGCATTTGCGGGCTAGTTCGTGCCTCGGCCAGGTTAGCGGCTCCCGAAGTACAGCGCGAGAACGTGCCAATACACGCGGATGCACCCACCGGTGTGCCGTCGCCTTCGCGCTGGCATGCCGCTTTCTTCGAGTGGGGGAGGGCAGGCCGAGTGTTGCAAAGCCGCCTTCCATGCTGAACTCGATGGGGGAGAGGAGGACGAAGACGGATTGGCGTTCTGCTCTTGACTAAACAAGTCGGGCTTTCCTCTGAGAATCTCAAGTGGAGAGGGAAAGGGGGAGTAAGACAGCAGTGCTGGAGGTTAAGCCTCGAGGCCTCCGGGCAGCTGTGTGCAGTCGCTGCGTTGAGCCCGTAAAGGGCTCATTGCGGTTTAAGTGGGACTGCTATTCTTCATCGACTTGTACGAGCATGGACAGCACGTCGCCAGAGTGTTTACCTAATGCATTCCTGAGTGACGACGAATCGGCCGTGAAGGAAGAAACGAATTGTGCTCCGAGTCGCGTGCAGCCGCGTCCAGAATGGACGCGTTTTCTGCGTGGCCTCCTCGCGTTCACTTTTTAAGCTGGTGTACTCGGTTGAGCATCAACCAGCCGCCGTGTTTGTAATTGGGGTTTTACACGAGGCACACGGCGTGGTGCACCATAAATCAAAAACCGTACGGCTGTAAGTACTGTACAACGGCATTGAGTAATGAAGTGCCGCGCGTACGCATTAAATTTCGCCCTCACCCATACCGCCCTGACTGCCGGCCTGCTTGCGATGCGGCCAGCGAGTCTCGTTCGTCAGCCTCCCGAAGCTTCGTGGGGTGGACTTGTTTACCTGCTGCGCTCACGATCGCGGCTCCCGAGGCACTCACATGCATGACTGGGACTTTTTATCTTTTTAACTTGGTGCACCGCTTTATGCACATTGGACAAAAAGAAACTGTGCGTGGGATGCATGTGAGGTGGCGCGAGCGGAGGAATACACTACGTGAAGGTGGTTGCCATGGGAACAACACCGAGGCTGGCTACCATGGGAAGTTGACCTGCTCGACACTGCGGACGAGAAGCGCGCGATGCGATTTCTACTCACTTTAGCGAGGACGAAGTTTTTGTCCTGCGTTGTGGGAAGAAGTGTGTGAAAAATGTGCGCGGCTAAATGGCTAAAACAAAGCTATTACAGTTTTCGCTGAATAACGCGCTAAACGGGCCACCTTACCTCTGCAATTTTTATTCCTTTTCCGCTCGCCATGTTCAAAACAAATGTCCAGCACACGGGTCGTTGTAGCCTTTTGCTTCATTCTGTCGTAGGAACTCGAAAACAAAACAAATAATAGCCGTCTAGCCTTTTTTAAACCCAAGCGTATGAAAGAAGGACCCCAACCGCCCGTGTACTCCAGCGGTGCAGTTCAGTGGCCACAGTGGGGCGACCACCCGGAGGACCTAGGGGAGTGCAAGGTAGGCGCACCCGCGCCTTCTTGTTCCTACACCTTGTTTCTTGTGCCTCGCTCTCAAGTGGCCGGTGTAGCGGAGTGGCGCACTGCAGAGCATCACTCATACCACCCCTATGCTGTTCGAAACCGGCCGTTTCTCGTGCATATGCATGCTGGTCTCGAAAGAGGTAGAGAGCGAGTGAGAGAGAGAGACCCCCCGTCCGCAGTTTCGACATCAAAGTGTGACCCGTTCTGCGCACGCGGCAGAGTTCACGCCTCTGCCTGCCTCCCTGCAGCACTCCTGGCGGGAAGCGATGCCGTCTCGAGTAGAGGAGGAAAGCTTGCGTGCGCGCAGAGCGCGTTTAGGGTGGGTGTCCCCGACCAGAGCAGCGTTTCTTCAATAAAGTTTCCCGGAACGAAACTCATTTGTCTGAGAGGATGGAGAGGGGTTGCCAAAGGCGTCAAAGGGGTGGGCCGCCCGCTCTTGAGCGGTTCACTCCTTTTGCTCACACTACGTGAGCGGCGGCACTGCCACCACCCGCCGCGGCGCTGGCCGTGGTAATAAATGGTCTCGGTGTGTCGCCGGTGACAAGCGGCGTGCACCGCGCTGATACCGCGGCTTTTCTCCCGGAAGCGCGGCTTCCCCGTCGGGATCGCCCCCCTTTGTGTTCCTCGGCCGGCCGCTGAGTACGGCGTCGTCTTCTTGGTTCTTTTTACTGGGTCCCGTTTCCTCAACCCTCTTTTCATTTCACCCCTGCCACTTCGCTCGTCTCTCGCTCTCTAGCTGGCTGCGGAACTTGTTGTTCGTTCAGGTGATTGCCCACTTTTAACCGTACCTCCGTTTCGCTACGGACTTTAGCTTTAGGGTTTGGATAGCCGTATTTGCGGTCAAGATGGGCGTGCTTGGGGTGGTTCGTCAGTTGTTTAGCTCGGCCCTACCTCGGCGCTCGGGTATCCTTTCCTCTTGGGTGCGTTCTTTTTGCGGGATAAGTGGTTTTAAATCACCGCCCTTCCTCGTTCTGTCTCATCTTCCCTCGGCGTTGTTGCTTCTTTGGTATGTTCTAGTGATTATACCGGTGCTGATGGAACAGTTTGGCGGTGGTTTGCCTAAACGGCCGTTTTGTCGGGCCGCACTCTTTGAGAACGCGAAGTTTGTCATGGGCGAACTGTGGTTGACCGCGAGCTCGGTTTGCGGCGGCCCCCTCGTTATGCTCTGCAGTGATGAGGAGGGCGGGAAACGTTAAGCCACCGAAACAAAACCAGCTCTGCAAAGCGGGGAGGATGCAGACGCACAAAGCGTGTACGTAGTACTGCCGTTCCTGGTCAGCAAGACTGGTCAGCCCATTTCTTTTGCGATTTCTCACGTGTGTTTCGCGGCTGCAACGAAATGTATTGTTTTTATTTTTCTCTGTGCAGACGCTGTATCGTGCGGAACTGGATGCATTGCAAGCCAGCGTGTGATGATATCGGTAAGTACGTTCGTTTCCGCTGGTATTTTGTATCCGCTTGTTGGGGCCAGCCGCTTGGGGGCGCGCGTCTGTCTGGCATGTGCGCCAGCTGGCGGTGTCAGCGGGAAACTGCACAGGCAGTTGTCACCGAACTGGTGCTATACTGGTACTATAGGGTGCCTCAATGTGCGCGCCCTCTGAGTTCAGACACAGCGTCGTGGTCTAGCGCTCGCCCGTATAAAGCGTCGGCAAGCTTCAGCAGTTTGATAGGTTGGTAGGTTGTCTTGCGAGCTGTGTTCCAATTAGCACTACACATTGCGAAACAAGGCGCGCGTCAGGAGGTTGAGAAAAATTGGAAATTGTAACCATGGTTTCGTATCACCAGCTAGCGTCGTCTTGCTGCTTTTGCTGCTATGTTGTTCCCTGCCTGTAGAAGCAGGAAGTAACCATGTGTCGTGGCAGCGCAGTAGGAAGACGATATGCCGCCAAAGCCTCGATTACAAATTATGGGCCAAGTTCGCAGGGCTCTTCTTTGGCCTGGCTTGTTGGAGTGGTGGCGGTAGGGTGCCTAGTGGTGCTGCGAGTTTAGTCGGTAATTTGCAAACGCTCGAGCTAGGACCCAGATTGGACGGCGCCGGCTCTTTCCTCATTTGGATCACATTCATTCACCTCTCGTGGCCCCACGCCACATTTCATGTGCTATCGACGAGGAATAGAGCCTTGGGCGCTTTTCTTTTGCGTGCCGGCCCGCGGCTTACCCACACGCTGAGCATCGCGGATCCCGGCCTTTTGCTCTGCTTCATGTTCCTTCTTCTGAAAAAGTGCCTTGTGGGGAAAGCGGGCACGGCGCATCAAGGAGCCGTGGCTGTTGCGGCATCCGGCCGAAACGCCATATACGAGAAGGAAAGGTCTTGCCCGCGCGCATGTGTGTATTATTATTCGCGCGAGAGTCTTGTTCGGAGGATCGACACACAACAACGAACTGCCGTTGTTCGCTCCTCGAGAGTCGAGACGCGGCGCCAGCGGCTGGCGGTTGTTCACAGATTCGTGCCCGAATTAGGCCCCATCCCGTTGACGACTGGGACGCTGCCCCGGTATCGAGTAGCTATACACGCCACTACTCGCGGTGGCTTCGTTCACTGCAGTGTGTGGTATGCCAACCGGGGCTCACATCAAAAGGCCTCGTTTGCACTGTCTGCGATTAAAGAGCGGCACATTAAAGTTACGGTGGCAGCGAGTATGTTTCAAAAAGAAGGCTGGTTAGGAGTGTTCAAGGCGCAGTTTATGGACATTGCGGACACGCGTGCTGTGTAGACTGTGCGTATACTCAACCAGCCTGGTGCCCTCAACATATGCACGGTCGCAACATGCGCACCATCTGCTTAGCCCCTCGTACGGGAACCGACCGGCTATCTAGAGGAAGCTCTACGGTAAAGTATCCTGATTTTCGGCTGCGCTGTTCTGTCGAACTCCATGCTGTGTCCTGCAACATCCCTCAGATTCAGAGCATCCATCTTGAGAGCGATATCGTCATGTGCGAAATGGGCCAAAAGAGGGGAGGGTGGCCAGAAATTTTGAGTTCTGCAAGCTGCCGCGCTCTCTTTCCCACTTGTTTGGGCGCGGCGCAAAAATATACTTTCTATAGTTTCGTTATCTGCGTGCGACAACGAAATGGTGCATCACGCGGGTGTGCGCGCGAGCGCTGGGCGTGAACGGCTCTGCGCTTGTCCCGGGAGCTTTATGCACGCCTGTCCCGCACGCTCACGTGGGCATTTGGCGGCGCAGCGAGATGGGCGTACAGAGCGTCGATCAGTTTCGTTCCTTCGAAGCCGTTGTTTTGCAAACTTCGGCTTTGTCCGCCCCCTTCCCTGCATATAGTATACTTGGTGGCGCCGCGCCGCGCTTGTGCGCACACATCCGCCTCGTCGGAGAGCAACGTTCTGCTAGCTGCTGGTCTGACGGACTGGCGGGCTTTGCGCAACTGGCGTTTCGCTTGTCCGCGATCAGTTCGGAGACAAAGGCGCATCCAGTTCGCCGAACGCGCGATGTGCATCGGCTCGACGCGGGTCATGTCTGTCCGAGTCGAGAAGCGGTCTGGATGTTGACCCAGGACTGCGGGCGCCCCTCGGTATATATAGCTCGTTCCGGAGCCTGCTGTTCGACACGGAGTTCACTGGCCCGCCGCTGGTGCTGCTGTGGGACGTGTGTTCTCAGTTTGGAAAATTGCCGGCATTACATGGTGCGTTATGAGGATCGAGTCTCTGCGTTTTGCCTGAACGCATGATGGCACGAGCTTTAAGTACAAAATAACTAAAACAGCGATAGATAGCTAACGGGAAGAACTTGCTGTGCGCTGAGAAAAACGATAGGAAACAAAAAGCAGAGAGCAAGGAATGACCGAGGTATACTTACTCTGCGTTCATAAGCTCACGCAAGGCGCCGCGGCAAGCAAGACGTCCATACTGGTCATTCACGGTGAGTCACAGCTGTTGTTGTGGCTCTAGGAAGAAGGAAAAGAAAATGCACGGGCCTGCTACTGGCTCTGTAGCTGAGCTACCTCCGCTGCCTCGTGCAGACAGAAGAGAAAATAGAGAAGAAAAAAAAGGAAGAGGGAGAGAAAGACGCGCGCCGCAACAACTGCCGTCGTCCACCACCGAAGCGGTGGCGGCCCTGGCGGGTGCAATGACGGCCTACAACAGAAAAAATTCTGGGGCAGGCTAGCCCCCGCCGCAAGCGGCGGTGACCTACCTGTCCCAGCCCCATCAAGGGAGCCTGTAGTAGCTATGTGGGCTTCCATACTCTTGTGACCTGACGCGTAGTGGAAGCGGCGTTGAACGATCGTTCGATCAAGACATTGGCCGGTGGCTCCAGATGCGCAACAGGCGTGGAGAACGCCCGCCCCTCCGACCATTACCGCTGACGAGTTCATGGAGCGCGCTGTCCCAGGTTCCCTCACAGCAGTTGGCTTGGCAGGTTGGGCTGCCGGACCAAATGTACTACGCACGCAAACTGTGCGTGAACCTCCGGTAACGAGAGCGAACTGGCGAGACATGGTAGCTTTGTTATGTCGTGCGCTTGAAGGGAGCTTGATGATATCTTCAGCGTAGATTGTGCGAACCCTAACGAATAGCGATAAAATGGCTTGAATGTTTAGCCATTGAACTGTGTGTACCTACACTCAGAGGGAACGGAAGCTGAAATGTCGTTCAACGTTAGCCAGAATAGTCGATGATTAGAAGCAGCTTCAAATCGAGCGGTGTTTGCGGTATATATGTTCAGATACAACTCAAGAACTCCCTCCAATCAATGACATCCACAGATTGTCATGACGTCGCGCTCATTCTCCTATATATCATGGAATCGCCGCTGGCTGCCGGGTTCTTCGGTGAAACGGGATTACCGCAACGTCATGGCAGTTGGTGGACGCAATTTGCTGGAGGACCTTGTCCGAGGGGTATTGCTACTGCATTCTTAAGCTGTATCCGACTGTCGCCCTGTTACCGACACCACCGGCTAGGACGGGTTCGCATTAAGGTCGGTTGGAATCGTGGGCATGAATAATTGCTGTCAAGTATTCGGACACTGGTATTATGCGTACACACAGCCGGAACTCTGTTCAAGCCCGCGCGTTCTGAACTCGCAAAGACCACGTCCCGCGCTCCGCAAAAGGTTGTGCCACTTGTGTGCCACATTTCCTATTGCTATTGAAAAGGACGCGGCTGAAAAGTGTTGCGCGGAGGCATGGGCGGCGCGGTTCGACAAGTCGTGGGCGCATGTACACGCACGCACACACTCCTGTATATTCACCGGATGAGTAGAATGGTCTCCCGGCGCCGAAAGCGGCGACGGCGCCCGAGAGAAGGGGTCGGCGGGCCATTTGTCGGCTTTTCGACACGCTCGTCGCGCTCCCCACGGGGCGGCTGGCTGGCGCAGCGGCGATGGAGCGTCTTCTCAGGCGGCGGCGCCGGGCTAACGCCGGGCGAGCCGCCCAGCGCTCCTTGGTGGCGGCACACCACTGACTGCCAAAAGCCATCGCGGAAACCGGCGAAGGAGTTTGTTGTCTGCCGCGCCACCCTGTCGCCGCGCGGCACAGCGGCCAGCAATCATTCGTTTCGGGATGCCGAAAAAGCCGCCTCTGGTCCTTGCCGCCGCCGCACGGTGTTCTTGTTGCGCCATCTGCCCTGACGGTTTCGGTTTGGCGGAAGCGTTCCGAGTGGAATCTGTTGAGTGGGTGTCCGCTCTGCATGGGTCCGCCGAAGAAAAAGGGCCTTTCGCAAATGCATGCCGCCTTGTTTGACGACAGGTGCCTTTTTCCGGATGACGTATGGCTGTTGTAGCAGCTGCCGTAAAGAGCGTGTTGAATCTTGTTGCGAGCGCCTCTGGCTGACAGAGACGTGTCGTGTAATGCGCCGTCGCGGAAAATCGCTGAATTCTGCGATAGCGGCTTAGGCGTGGTACTTGTGGCATACAATAATAATGATTGCCATCGTATAGTAACTTTTACACGGTCTTTGTGTGCGTCTAGTGGCTTGTAGGTTTTTGCTCATGCTTGCCTTTTTTTTTTTTTTTTGCGATTATTATTATTATTTTTTTTTTTTTTTGCGTCAGTCATCGCGGTGAAAGTTTTCCTTCGTGCACCTCGAGATTGAGGCTCTCGGTCGTACAAGTGCTGTGTTCGACCTGCGAGCGTTGCTGTAGGATGTGCAGAGCATAATCACGCAAGCAAATGCGCGGCGTCGAACTAACGACATTTCGTTAGGTCCGTTGACTGACTTCAGTCGCATGGTCGCTGTCGCTTTTGTAGACCTTTGGACCTACTGCACGTATACGTAAAGAATAGTCACCTTTTCGCGTCTCCCTTAATCCGCCGCCTTTTGTTGTACCCTTGTACTACAACCGCAAAGCACCTGTTGCCGTCGTTCTGTTTCTCAATCGCCCGTGTATACACGCAGCATAAACACTGAGTCGCTTCTCCCAGATTGTAAAAAAGAAAATTAAATCCAAGTTCAACGATATTTTGGTGATAGCGGCAGTCTTCGTTCATGACTGGACACCGCAGTGGGGTCGCATGCTCTATCTTTCCACGTCAACGCGTGTAGCGGCTAATCGCTGTGATTAATCGCTTTCCGCTATAACACTCGTTCATTTGCGTCCCCCATAATTCGTGTCGCGCGAAACGTTATCGACCCCCAATTTAGATATACGTCTGGGCCGGAGCTTTCTGTAGCCGAACGCACCGTAATTGAAACCTCGACGGTGACCTCCCACGACTGTGGCGTCAGAAAAACCAGAGAGGCAGCGAAAGAATCCGACGATATACGTTTATGGGACGAAAAGAGATAGGGGGTCAAAATTAGTATTCAAGGATAACGGGCGTCTGAGCGAGAATTTTCTGTTCGTGTGTGGGACGAAGAGCGTGTCCTCCGGAGGAGCCTTCTCGGCGATAGAGGTGTGGGCTGATCAGGACAGAGACGTCTTCGAGAAGATTAGCCGCGGTGTTTCGTCCGCTGGCGGAATCGTAATCCTGCCTGCTGCCGCAAATGTAAACCGTTGCGAAGGACCGCGAATCGAGTGTGTGTATATGCCTGCCGCCGTGTTGTATATATTACGGTACACTCGAGGTATGTAGCCGCTGGTCTCGCGCGAAGTGCGAAGCTTCGGCTTATGTATAGTTGCGAGCGAGGCTCCCAGTCGTCAGCATGTGATTCCCGTCCGGTGTGACGATAAACGAACCCCGTATCGTCGACGGGGATGATGGATGCATTTCTGGCTACCTGAGACGAGACAGATTATTCAGCTTGCAGGAAACATGCCGTGTGCCCTTGTGGCTTGTCTTGTGATGGCGACTACTCCTCTCTTGCGTTCGAGCCCTTCGTGGATTGGCTTGCAGACTTACGTTCGAAAGCGCTAGGAGGGTGTCTTGGAGACTTGTAGGCGCCGGACGGCGCGGTCCTGATTGCAAGAATTCAGAAAAAAAAGAAGGAAAAAGCCCATGACTTGTATGTTATGACGACGCCGTCCTTTAAAGCGTTATACGTTGGCTTACGACTTGCCGTGTTTCCCGATGCGTCGGATGCAAGAATTAAAAAAAAAAAAGAAAAACAAAGGAAAAATCCCGCGACTTGTATGCCATGACGAGGCTGTTACGACCGTGCATCATCCGCACTTGCGCGCTCTATTGTTCGCCTGTGGGCATGGATAAGTGCTGTGGATATGTGGTGTTGGTACAATGGCTCTAAGTGAGCCTGTTTCCAGGAATCCTGTTTTGTAAGCCTGTTTTGCTTTGTGGACACCCTGCAAATGCCAAATTGACCCTGTCAAGAGAACGTCTAGAAAAACACAAAGAAATGTCCCCCTGCGGGAAATAGCCGGAAGTGCTTTGGTTCAATTGTTCACCCTTCCCGTCGAGAAGCCTTATCGTCCAGTGAGGAATGCCTACTGTCCAAAGGAGACGACAGAGTGACACGTCCGCTGACGTGCAGGACAAGAAAGGAGCATGACGCATACGGCCATTAAATGATTTCCCGGGAATGCAGGAAAGATTTGCAATTGTCGAAAACGGACAATGCTGGGAGCGTATGCGGCGCGCACGTGCACTTGGGTTTCTGACAAGTAAATCCACTTGCCGGAACCAGCCTATCGATTCTTGGCTGAAGAATAGAAATGTACCTCCTCGCCGTTCCCAAGCTTTTCCCGCCAAAAAGTGACCAGGCTCAACGAAACAATGCCGGGCCAGTCAGTGCTTCAGACCATCAGTGCAGTGATGTGTTCGATTGGATGCCGATATCTGAGGGGCGTGCCCTGGATTTGGTTGGTCAGCATCTTCAGAGAGGGGCTCGACATAGGGGGTTTTAAGGACGCTGCAGAGCACGAAATGTCGCTCTGAGCCCTGGGTAAACGGCTCATCCAGTCGCTTCTCGCTATGAACTCTTAACGCTTGCCATTTTGCTGATGTACCCTTCTTTTTCGTGTAAATAATCATGTAAATAAGTTTTCTCAAAGTGCCATTAAACCTGCTTGTATATATTTTACCAACTTCGAAGATTCAGTCCTTATTCAACCCCGAGTCTCTGCACGCTACCAAGTGAAGGCCGGGTCGACTTAGCCCCAGCGTCACGACAAGGCCGACTTTCAAAGCGGGAAACGTTGGCCGAGTTATCCTATGAGTCGGAACGTGCTATCGCAGCGGGTGACACGAATGGAACAGTCTTATGTAAACGCCGCCGTAGGGCGACATTCTCGCGTACACAAGCAATCTTTTGGCCCCACCGGGGTGGTGCAGTGGTTACGGGCTCGACTATGCGGGATCGAATCTCGACCTTGGCGGGTGCTTTTCAGAGGCGAACACAAGGCGCCCTTGTGCTGTGCGATGGCAGTGCACGTTAATTAAAAACCTTAGGTGGTCGAAATTTCCGGAGCCCTCCACTATACGGCGTCCCTCACAGCCTGAGTCGATTTGGGATGTTAAACCCCACAAACCAAACCAAACAAATAATCTTTTATGTAGCGTGGCGTTATAGACGTGCGCGGATGTAGGATGTAAGCAGTAAGAGAGTTTCGGGATGATTGAGAAAGAAAGGAGACACTTGTACGAGCGTGTCTATTTAAAAATGACACGAGGTTCACTTTCTGGAAGTCAGAGAAGCCAATTCGGCTGAATCGTTCCTCTCTCACGAGATGTGTCGCGCGAACAGAGCTGCTCTCTGTGATGCGTCAGAAATGAAAGATTCCTGAAAGCTGAATAAAAGGGGATGGGTTCTTGGCTTTAAACACGCGTGTGTGCCTTGATAATGGGAAGAAGCGAAGAGAAAGCCTGCGCCTTCGGTCGAGAGAGTTAGCGAGGCGCGCGTCCGCGTTACCTTACAGGCGATTGCCCGATTAATGGGGCTGTTCACTTCGCACCACGCTCGCTGGCGACCTGCCCATCTCTCTTCCCGCTCCGCTGACTGCGCTCATTCCACGTAAACTGTCGTTGAACGGAACCCCTCTTGTGTCTCCGCTCCGCTCGTGCGCGCGTCTCTTTTTGCCGTTGCCTTAATTCTTGCTCGTGCACGAAGTCAACTTTCCTTCTTTTCTTTTTATAACTCAGGAATGTATTCAAATTTTAAAGGCTACATTTTTGCCGTCCTTGTACCCACCGAAAGCAATATAAAGTATGGCCGTCTCCCCCCTCTGCTCCCGTAAAATTGGGGTTTGATAGATACAGTTACAAAAATTGCGGCGCCATCAGCAGTAATTAAGGTACGGATATTTTTCTTGCCTAGCTTGCCTACACCTGTTTGCAGTGGGTTGACACTTCGTAATGACCGAATAATGTTCATTGCGTCATTTTCTACAATTTGTTGAAAAAGGAAAGAAAAAAGCAGAGTTAAGCTTAGCAAGCTTATGCTTGAATATGTCGAGATATTATCCGAAGGACATAACCAAGCTAACATAACTAACGTAAGACGTACTCGAGAGTGTTAAAAGACTACTAATTGCATAGATATACCTCGTCTGTTGCTCGTACGTATAATTTTCAAACGTGTAGAGCCCAGGGTGCCTGCTTCTGGACCAAGTAGTGGCGCTAATTTATCATTATTGGAGGTCCTTCCTATTGGAGAGGGTAGGACAAAAAAATCTTCTTACTGTCCAGAGATTCGAAACACTGACAATGCATTAGAAGCCGTACGAAATGGCTCAGAAGCACTTTTGACATGGCTCTACACTTTTGACAAAGACTGTATTGCTTACGTACGTCACTGATGGTGCCATGTGGGGCCATACAGGGGTCGTATATTGTGAAAAGCAGCCCTTTTTGTGCTGTTCCTTGCGTGTGAGCGAGATATGAACTTTAGTAAAACGCATGCATTTCTGCGGTGGGTTAATCTGTAGGTGTAGCAGGCGTGAGACCGCAAGTATTTACGTAACAGCGTATACGGGTTCCATGTTGCAGGAAAGCTGCAATGGCGTCGCCGTCGTGGTTGGCCGTGATCCGTAAATTGTGATTGGTTAACAGGGTCATGACATCACAGCCACATGACCTCGCGAGGGAATTTCCAACATCCAACAACGCTCACACGAAACGTGACGTCACCAGTAGAGCGAAATTGGTTGAAACTTAGCGTGCAATGTGAATCGAAGGTCACCGAATGTCTGAGATGATTGAACTTTACGAAGGAATTGATTTCGTCTAGAGAATATATTTTTTGTGGTTTCGCGCGGGATTCGAATCCACAATCTTTGGTTTTATAGCTTTTTCCGCCTAGGCCGCGCACTGCATGTTTGTACGAAGCAGTTGCTCATATAAAGTGGCATCTCACAACTGTATGCTAATGCGTATATAGGCTGCAATTATAGAGAGGACCACACAGGTCGCTATCGCGTCGTACCCTTATGTCGTAGTGCAGTGTCAACCTAAATTTTCCCTATCACTGTGCGTTCGTGCGCAGGCACGAATATGATATTGCGTCAAGCCAAAATATTGAGGTGCGATCGACATCCGTTTATTAACCCTATACTTAGCTGGATCAGCGTAGCCGATGTACCACCTCTGTACTGTGCGAGAAAGTATACTTTTTCTAGGGTGGAGTGCTGTCGGAGGAAGTTGACGGCCGGAAATTACTCCCTAGGGTAGCCGGGGCTTGGTTCGAATTAATAAAACACTCATCATTACAATGCTGTTTTCTAGTGGCTGGTTCCCACTCTATCTCCCGGCGGCGGCGGCGGCGGCCGCTTTTCGATGGAGACGAAAGCAAGGCGCCCGTGCGCGGTGCGATGTCAGTGCACGCGTTAATGAACTCCAGATGATAGAAATTTCTGGAGCCCTCCACTACGGCGTCTTTCATAGTCTGATTCGCTTTGGGACGTTCCCTTTTCTTTCTTTCTTCCTTTCCTTATTTCGCGCCGTGGCTAGGCTCAGGCCTCCTGCTGTCTCAACGAGGAGCTTTCTAAATGCGCACTCTCGTTCTCCTTTCGCGCAGTCCTTCTTGCGAACCCCGCCCCGTGTATTCGCTTCGCAAATAATGCGCTCGGCGCTCGTGGGCGCCAGAGCCGAATTTGTTCTCGCGCTAATCGGGGTCTGTCACGCGATCGCCTCCCACACCACCCCTTCCTTGCGCGCGAGTTGGGCGGTTATTCCAGGCTTGTCGTCGCCTCGCCCGGCTGGAGGAGCCAGTTCGTCTTGTCAACACTCCATTCTTCGACCTCCCCTTCTGGTCTGTAGCCGCTGCTGAGCCGAAAGTCGTCGATTTCTCTAGCGCCCGCCCTCCCCTGCATATCATCGCTGTTTCGATTGCTTTGGACAGGGTCGGCTGCGTCTTCGCTTCGCGGCTCAGCGTACAGGTGGCACAGACATGCGGCGTGGGAGGACAGCGAGCTTCGCTTTTCTGTTCGTCTCACCATCGCTCTTTAGAGCGGCAGGACGGCCTCTCTTCCAGTGTTCCATTACACTTTCCTGATCAAACGGCCATGGCGACGATTGCTCTGTAGGCGGTTTCGAGTCCCATAAGGTGTCTGGGCCGGTCTGGACTTTCTTTGTTTTCTTTTTATCAGGCCATGGAAATCAGCCAATGCGGCATAGCCGTTTGAGGGAGTACGAACCAATGGTTGTGCCGAAACTTCTTTACGGCATGTTTTCCGTTCACGGGGATATGGGTCGACGGTTAGTGCGCACGAGTCCCGCGACTCTCTCAAGTTGTAGTTAGTTTTTTTGTGAGAGGAAAAAAAAAACACAAAAAAACGGCGCAGCCGCACGAGTGGCTCGCCAGAGAGACTTCCTGTCCTCATCCTTTATTCGAGTTTGTGGGGCCGTGTTCGTTCTGCTTCTTGTATAGTTGCAAAACTATCGGCGAGTCAGTGTAAAAAATTCACGGAGGTGCGGGCGTCGATGGGAAATCTATATATTTTTTCGACGTCGACCCTGTGGCCTACATCGGCCGAGATTGATCTTGCGCGTACGTCGCTGGGCCGCTCGATCCTTCCTTCGGCTCGGGGATCGGTGCCCTCTTGAGCCAGCTTCGATTAGCCTTTGGAAACCTCCGCTGATCGATAGCGCTTCGTCCTCCACTCTGCTCATACTTGGCTAGCCAGCGTACTCACCGCGGCCGATAAAATCCCGCGGTCGCATATTACGGCGGCGAATTGCTGTTCCTCCCCCGGTGCGATGCGTATTGCATTGAGCTCTATACTTGTTCGCGAGGAAGCCGATCAGGGACAGGCGCGTTCGTGCACTTGCTGCAGTGTATGCATGCGCCGCTTCGGATTCGTCTCGTAACGCAGCCGTTCTGGTGCTCCTTCTTCCTTATCTTGTATACACGCCGCGCGGTCTGAACTTCGTCTCAGATTAGGCTTCTGGATCTCGCTACTCCGAGATCAGTGCGCTCTGTTGCCGGGCTTGGGAGTGTGCTGTGTAGCACGTAGACGTTAGTTGGACGACATGCTGCGGAATTGGCTTAGTGTCCCTGCGGTCCTTTTGGTTGGACGCCATCCAAGCGCGGCGTGGTCGGATAGCATAAGCGTCTAGCTTCCTCAAGACGTTTCTCAGCCGTTATCGGCGGCTTCGGTCGCAGAAAGCCACGGCCTGGTGGAGGGCATGATAGATGTGCTGGGGAGGGCTATAATAGGCGCACGAAGTCGGTGCCGTTAACGTGACTCGAAGCGTTAGCACACTGGGTTTAAAAGTTACAAATTTGAGGCCGGATTATGAAAGCACTCCCTCACATCTGTTGCACGCTCTCGTTCTATCCCTCTCCAAAGCTGAGCAGCAGCCGCGCGCGGGTGAAAATCGCCCCTTCAAATCTCGGTCGTGTGGGCCTCGCTCTCTTGGTTCATTTTTTGGACTTGCCGCTGTGTGACGTGGGGGCCGTCCTGGTCGTCTTCGCCGTCGCCGCGCTCGACGGCAACGTGATGAATGGGTTCGTTGTCCCACATTTGCCTGCGCAGCGTGCGTGATGCCACCGCTGCCTGTCGCGCGCTTTCTCTGTGCGCGGGCTTTATGGAGCGCAGGCCCATTCTTTCTCGGAGCGAGGCTCTCTCTCTCTCCCTCCTTCGTCCTCTGTGTGTGGGGCTCGCATCGACAACTAAGAAAGCGTTTGTTATTCATTCCGGTCGGTTTTAGCCTGACCACTGTGTGCCAGGAACCAGCGATGCTGTTTCTCACGCCTTGGATTTCGTGAATATTCTCGAATCTCTCACCCCGTGGAGGATCACGAGCATCGACTCACTCTGTCTGGTTGTCTGCTTTTCCGAAGGTCGCCTAGTTTGTTGGTCTTCTTTTGCGCCTAGGAGATAGTCTGTTCGCGGTGTCCACTGAGGTTTTTCTAATAATTAGTGGTCCCTCACCAAATCTCCAAATTTCTGGCACACGGGTCAGGTACCTAGAAAGTGCCATTAAGAGTACAGAGATTAAGGAGTGAGTGGCTTTCTCGACAGAAGCGAACGGAGGAAAGCAGGGAACAGGGCTTGAAAACTATGAGAGAATGGGGAAATGCCCACCTTTTTTTCAAGAGCAGTTTGAATGTACATGTACATGTAGGCACTAAATTTCACAGGTCTCTCTCTCTCTCTCGTAAAAAGGAAGCGAAAGAGCCATAGGCGGAAACCGAACCTATGGGCTCCGCGTGGTTGGGGGCTTCTCTAAGATCTGTACTGCGCTGTGATTGCCCTTCCTCTTCGCTTCAGGGGCACCTTTGTAAATTATTAGTATGCATAATCACTTCCGAGATGTTTCGCAAGTGCCACTCCAAATCAAAGCGACGGTGTCTGTTAAGTGCGCGTTTGAAGCGCCCTGGTCGCGGGCAGAGAACTCGTGAAAAGACTGCCAGATGTGTGTGTATTTTGCTGGCGTTTGTGTGTGTTTGTAAGCAAACGGAGCGGCCGTGGCAAGCGCCTCCTCCCCCTGTACTGTCCCAACTTGTGAGGCGGCCTGCGAGCTGGCGCCGCACGGACGACCAGCAGAAGAAGAGCGTCGCTCCCGAAGACATCCGATCTGCCTGCAACCATCCCCGCCGAGCCAGCGAGTCGGCTTCTGAGAATTCGACGGGCGCTGGCGGTCAACATTTGTAACGGGGGTGGAAGGCGTCTTCACCAGCCACAGCCGCGGCGAAACGGCGGGGGAAGTGAGGATTCCCCGGGAGCCTGGCGAGGAGGAATTCGAGGGGAGAACGACTTGGAAGCGTCCGAGCGACGCGGAAAAACGGAGACTCGTTTCGGGTGCCGTGACGAGAGGCCGCACCCTGACTGAAGTGAAGTTGTGCTGCAATGTGTATATAGTGTAAATAAATTCTGTATGCAATTAGAGTGATTGGTCCATGTAATCGGGAGAGGGAATGAAAATTTGAAGAAAAGAAGAAGAAGAAAGAACCTGATATTTAACTGGCGCAGTCGGCAAGGATCTTCCGATTTGAAGCGGACCGGCCAACGGACTCGACGGAGGCGGAACAACAAAGGAGCCAGGGCTGAGCCATGAACCTCGGGCGCTGACCAGCGGGCCAAGCCATCTTCGGAGCACGACACAGGTTGGTGTCTTGTAGGTCCCTCTTCCGCGGCGCACTATGACAACTGTGGGGCATAGTTTGCGGGACCGTAGCGGGGAAGGATGGGGCCGGGGTGCTGGAGATGGGCAGATGGAGCTGGTGGCGGGCGCAAAGGTAGGGGGCGTCAGCGGAGGCTCGGGGTTGTCGTTTGCCGACGAGATGGCGCGGTTAAAATTGAAACTGAAAATTGCAGAAATGAAATTGGCAGCAGCGGATTTGCAGTACGAGGAAGCTGTCAGGGCAGCGGCGGCCGGCAAGAAACAAGCGGTGAGTCCAGACAAAGGGACGGGCATCGCGGATAGTCTCGAAGGAGGTCGGAGAGCGGAAAGTTTGGACCGCAGACTGGCAGAGTCGGGAGGCGGCAATGAGGCCGAGGTTGAGAAGGAGGAGGCAGTTGCTGAGGTGTTTGAGGTGCGTTCTGGAGAAACAAAGGAAACAGACGTAAACACGGTTGACACTGCGCTTCTCGATGCTCAGAACAGCACGCCTGCATCCGAGGGAGATGCTGTTGAGAATGTCACAAATCCGGAGCGGTTAGAAGCGACACCTGTGGTGCACGTAGAGGTGACGGCGCGGGATGAGGATGGTGACGACAGTGAGATATGTGCTGAGGCAGATGTGGCTTTAACGGTCATCGCAGCAGAGGCAGACGGTATCGACAGTGCAGAAAACGGGCACTGCGCGCATGACAGGGCTGCAGAATTCAATGGATTCATGCGTGAGCTAACTGGCAGCGGTACGTCGAACGAAACGGAGGACAGCTCGAGCGCGCTCGTTCACGGTGAGGCTGCTGCAGAAATTTTGCTTGAAAAGGGAGATAAAGTCGCCAGTCAATCGCGCGATCCGCGGGCAGCACGGCAGCCGCGCCGGGCAAAATTGGGGCGGGCCTCGATTGATTGCGGGCGGACCGGTGACAAGGGTGACAGAGATTCTCGTCAAGGGAAGAAGCGAAAATTCCGCTCTACAGAAAGAAACGTGGGCAAAAAGCGCTTCAATCAAAGCTTTTGCGAGCGACGGATGAAGTCCGGTGCGTGGACAAAGTGTAGGACGTTGAAAGACCAAATTGCGAGAAGGGACGCAACCTTGGAGATGATTTGTTCGGGCGACACGGAACCGACGGACCGCCCTCCGCCGCAGGGGGTCGGAGGCATCCCGCGCCTGGCCTGACACTCTGCCGACGCGTGTGCACCAGCTCCGTTGCTCAGAGGGAGCGAGGGCCCTTTTGTTTAAATTTTTAAGTTTGTGTTGTCATGGTGCGCCGGAGGGGGATCAAGGACACCAGCCGCGCACTGGTGTTGTGTGAGATGTGATGCATTCCAAGAAGTCACGCATCACAGTGGCGGTGGAGGTGTTAAGTGCGCGTTTGAAGCGCCCTGGTCGCGGGCAGAGAACTCGTGAAAAGACTGCCAGATGTGTGTGTATTTTGCTGGCGTTTGTGTGTGTTTGTAAGCAAACGGAGCGGCCGTGGCAGACGCCTCCTCCCCCTGTACTGTCCCAACTTGTGAGGCGGCCTGCGAGCTGGCGCCGCACGGACGACCAGCAGAAGAAGAGCGTCGCTCCCGAAGACATCCGATCTGCCTGCAACCATCCCCGCCGAGCCAGCGAGTCGGCTTCTGAGAATTCGACGGGCGCTGGCGGTCAACATTTGTAACGGGGGGGGAAGGCGTCTTCACCAGCCACAGCCGCGGCGAAACGGCGGGGGAAGTGAGGATTCCCCGGGAGCCTGGCGAGGAGGAATTCGAGGGGAGAACGACTTGGAAGCGTCCGAGCGACGCGGAAAAACGGAGACTCGTTTCGGGTGCCGTGACGAGAGGCCGCACCCTGACTGAAGTGAAGTTGTGCTGCAATGTGTATATAGTGTAAATAAATTCTGTATGCAATTAGAGTGATTGGTCCATGTAATCGGGAGAGGGAATGAAAATTTGAAGAAAAGAAGAAGAAGAAAGAACCTGATATTTAACTGTGTCTTAGTGCGTTAATTGCGATTGTGTGATACCATTGATCCTCGAGGCTGCCCGAGGCCTTCGGTAATCTTCTTGCCCGTATAAAACCGTAAAACGAGACCCTCACTGACCTATTCCGGTCTGATAATTGTACCGCCGTAAGGCAGGCAGGATGAAATCTTGCCTAAGTGGTCCAGATATTTATTTTGTGCGGTGACCACACCAAAAGACCGAGCCAAAGTTGCAGTCATGTTCGTGATCGCTCGACGGAACTGTGTATTTCCTCCGCTCATATATAACCTCCGCCTCCTCCTGTCAACAGTTAGCGCTACCGAGGGAGAGTTCTTGTCCTAGCAACCCACCGCAATTTTAAGACGATACAGATCGTGTCCGTCTGCCCGTCCGTCCGTCTGCCCGTCCGTCCGTCCGTCCGTAACACTTTCGTTACGTGGGAGATGGTAGCTGGCAGCTGACATGGCCGAGCACTAACTGGACGTTTCCTGACATTACATTTGGCAGGAGCCGCCAACCCTGGCCTCTCGAGTCTCCTTTCATATACGAGGGTGATATCGGAATCAGTCTCCCAAGACCATTCGCGTTATGCCTAGGCCACGCAGGCACGTTCTTACGGCTCGGTTAAAGTGGTGCTTTATATTTTGGCTGGTAGCTTACGCTATCGCGTCATCGGCCCCGCTGGGGTGGCGCAGTGGTTACGGCGCTCGACTACTGTTCCCAATGACGCAGGATCGAATCCCGGTCTCGGCGGCCGCTTTTCAATGGAGGCGAAAAGCAAGGCGCTCGTGTGCTGTGCGATGTCAGTGCACGTTAAAGAACCCCAGGTGGTCGAAATTTCCGGAGTTCTCCACTACGGCGTCTCTCATTGCCTGAGTTGCTTTGGGACGTTAAACCCCGCAAACCAAACCAGACCTATCGCGTCATCGCGAAGGTGGGAGCGAAAACTGGGAGAAAAAGGTGCCGCAGTGGAGGGCTTCGGACCACCGCGCGATACCTCATCGCATTTTAGTGATCCAAAGTGCCCTCTAGAATTTTTCGCTTGCATGGATTGATAGGTGGATAGATAGATACGGCGCACGAAAGTAAAGTGCACCCTTGCATTGAAAACAAATAACACTTGATTACCGAGATTCATGTGGCCTACACGCGTGAGGGTTACTTTTTTACACCATGTCACATGGTTGTGCCATCGCGTATGTTAGGAAAGGGCCTACATTAATGGTCGTTTTTGTATAATTTACTGTGCTGTTGCAATTTACAATTACCATTCACATTCCGGAGGCGTAATCGTAGCTTTTCGACGCTGCGTGGATTCAAACGTTGGGTGCGAGGGCCCCGGAGTGCTCGATTTCCAACTCATCCTTCCGTACGAAAGAAGTTGAGGAAGTTGGCAGGTCCTTCCACCTTTCTATACCATCTGGTCTCGTGACATCACACAAATCGCCGGCCAGTCTTCGGCCATGGCACCTGCCAGCTACCACCTATCAGATGCATGCTTGTAATTTCTGGTTCTTCGCGTATTCAAACGTGCATGGGGTTCAAGAGTCTCATTGTTTGTGTACTTCTGTCAGAGGTAGGCTCAGCTCATGTTTCTTTTTTTATTGTTTTTTTTTATTTATTTATTTACCTTTTTTTATGGCTGCAAGACTTCAAACGGGGGTGCTAAGACCTCTGTTTGTTACCTGCCGGCGACTACTTGTAACATGCATTCTTGTAATTTTTCGTGACTTCGAGGCTTCTAATTAGGGGTTAAGGGGCTAATTGTTTGTGACCTGCCACCGACTACCTGTCAGAGGCATCCTCGGGATTTTTCATGGTTTCAGATATGGTGGTTCAAGAGTTATTGTTTTCATGGCTGCAAGGGTTCAAACAGGGGGTGCAAGGATCTCGGTATTTTTCACCGGCCGTCTTCTACCTGCATAGTCATGATTTTTAGCGGCTTCAAATATGAGGGAGTCAAGAGCGCCATCGTTTGTCACCTGCCAGCGACTAGGTGTCAGAAGCATGCTCGTGATATTTCATCCGTGCGAAGCTCTGGACAGGGGATGTAGGGTATCGGCGTTTGTCACCTGCCATCTACCACCTGTCAGAGGCAAGCTCGTGGTTTTTCGTGGCTACAAGGGTTTAAACAGGGGGTGCAAGGATCTCTGTATTTTTCACCGGCCGTCTTCTACCTGGCAGATGCATGGTCATGATTTTTCGTGGCTTCAGAAATGGCGGTTCAAGAGTCTTATTGTCACGTCAGAGGCATGCTCAGCTCGTTGTTTTTCATGGCTACAAGGGTTCAAACAGGGGGTGCAAGGATCTCGGTATTTTTCAACGGCCGTCTTCTACCAGCCAGATGCATGGTCATGATTTTAGCGGCTTCAAATATGAGGGTTCAAGAGTGTCATTGTTTGCCACCTGCCAGGGACTAGTTGTCAGTAGCATGCTCGTGATATTTCGTCCGTGCGAAGCTTTGGACAGGGGATGTAAGGGTCTGGGCGCGTAACAAAGAAAATAAAAAAAAGTAAGGGTCTCGGCGTTTGTCACCTGCGAGCTACCATGCACCTGTCAGAGGCAAGCTCGTAGTTTTTCGTGGCTGCGAGGCTTCAAACCTTCGAACCTGTCTTTTTTCTTTTTCTGACATAGGTGTACTAATACACGCGAGATGGCAACGATATCTGCCTGGTATACTTGACGAACAGCACAATCATAGCGGCATTTGGTTGCGCTGCATCTAATCGTGCCGCAGAAACTCCCAAATAAACGGCAGATATTGATGTGAAGAAAGAGCGCGTCATATATAAAGATCAGGCCAACGGTGCTTCGTCTCGTATCTTCTTTGAGGCAATCTGGCGAGATTATATACACGTCTACACGGTCGGTTCTTTATTTGTTTTTATAAACAGCGCGTACGTAGCTCCGCGATCGTTATATTGATGTCACAATCCTCATCCTGGAAATGGCTGTTTCTAATACCGTTGAGTGGTGAGTTTGAAGAGGAAATGTCTGACGACGCGTGTGTGTACCATCTCGCGTGTATACATTCCCGAGGCATGCGTGATTTTCGGTTTGAAATGTCATTCCCTCTCTTCCTGCACCTGTCCGTACGCACGATCAACTTGCGGCTACAGTCACAGCCGCATAGCCTTCCCGGCTAGACACCGAAACCATAGGCAGCGTTCAGCGGAGCGAATAATTTACGCCGCTGTTCCAGGAACGGAACCAGATGAACGACCGAGCCGCCGCGGGCTGCGATGGATCGCACGGGCAGGCACGCCCTTTTCCCTCCTTTCCAAGGGATTTCAGTGACATTTTTTCTCGAGAGGTGCCGCTTGCGTGCGCAGTTTTTAATGCGCACTGCATTTTTAGTGAAGTTTTTTCGAAGATCCCTGCATGTCGCGCTCACTGCCAAAGTGCTGACATGTATGTATACTTTGCGACCAGTCGACTCGGCGCCGCTCGCATGCATACATGCATGCTGAGCGAGTCTGTGCTCTGCGCAAATGGCTCTAATTTGCGTGCAGCACGGCGGAAACCTCGAGATTACGATCATGTGCTCCCTCGCTCTTCGCGGGCATTCCTTATCAGGGTGTGCTCACTTCAGGCCTAGTGGGTATGCGCACGCATACTCGCGGTCATTGAGCATCTGAGCACACATATATGTGGATTGCTTGCATCGAATTGTCATACTGTGCTCATGACGACTCCCTCGTGTCCCTCGAATAGTTTGCTGTGCATTGTTACGGCTTACTGCATCAAATTTACGCGGCAGGGGAATATCCACCTCAACCACGTGCTGCATTCACATTTCACAGTCCTGCATGCAATTGTTCTCGTACAGTTCGCCCGTTTCTTCCATCACTTTTTTTTTTTTTTTTAATCGCGCACCAGTCCCAGTCGTTTTGTGGCACTTATCACTCGCTTCAGTAATCTGTGTGGTTTGAGAGCTGTATTTTTTCCCCTTGCGCCCAGGAGCAGGTCTACCTTCGACGCACTTACGCGTTTATTTGCGCAACTTAGGCACCAACATGCCGGGCCAAAGTCGTGAACTTTGATGATGAAGGAGGAGGTGCCGGACCTGGGTGCGGGATGCTTGCGTGTCGTTCGTTGTTTGTAAGCACGAGTTCGGTGAACCCGCTTTCGTTAGTATGTGGAGACATCGCGGCATCGCGAGAACCCGTGACGGCTTCCGCCGGTGACTGTCGTTGCTTTTAGTTATGAGCCGACTTCACTGTAACTTGCCACGGCCTTCTGGTGCCGTGCGCTTGTCTCGGTTTCCCGCTCGTCAGGTGCGCGTGATGCGGGTCAACGCGCACGTGACCGTGTTGCCTTTCTGCTTCGGAGTGCAGTGACCGCCGTGCGTCATCGTAACGATCATCACTCGCGTTCACGGTATTTTGGTGCTGGGAGGGATAGTTATAATAAAAAAGTAAAGGGAAATATACGGAACAACGGATGACGTGTGTTTCTGAGGACTGCGTAGAGTCAGAGTGCTTTCACGCAACGCCGAACATTGACATCGTGGGAGGCCTGTGTTTAGCAGTTGGGCTTCTCGACGCGCGGGCTGCCGTATCATCTCGATCGCGCAGCGTCCAGGACGCGAGCCTGATGCGTAAGTGGTGTCACGTGACTTTTCGACGTCGTTGACTTGTTCTTCCCGTCCCGAAACCGCGGACGTTAATTAGCTGCAGTGTGTCAGTGGATCTAAATATGAGCACTTGTAAGTCTTCGCCACAGGGACAGAATAGGTTTATGACACATAGAGGAACCGGCGTTGAAGGACACGGGACAGCACTAGATCCGGCGCTTTGAGGTGTCCTTCTTTCATTTGGGGCTGGTGTTCTTCCACTTATCTCTGTGCTCCTGCCGTGTATCATCGAGCACCGCCTGCTCTGGCTCACTGTGTATTTCGCAGCTATGACGTACCGTGTCGAACGAGGCTCCTGGTGTACGTTCTGGCATTGCCGCTTACGCCAAGGTGTCTCGTTTCATTTGGTACTGTGTGTGCAGGTCGTCTAGACTGTTGATCCTCCCCTTGTATAGACAATTCGTGGCATTATGTATCGACTGCCGTGCGCTCCCAACGTGCGATTGAGCCGCTCAGGTTCCATTCATGACGTCACATATTTCATCTTTGCGTGTCCTTTCTGCCCCATTTCATACCGCACAATAGTGTATATGTACTACACGCAGCCGCCGGCCGGTGTGAGAGCTCCGCCAGTCGCGTCGGTGTACGTTCCGTAATCTCGCGTGAGAGGTTGCGCGTAACCTGGATTCCTCGGGAGCGGTGCGTCGCTGTGAGAGCGTTGCCTCGGAGCTCCATTGAAGGCGCACGCCCCCGTCTGCGCCGCTAAAGTGGCCGGTGCGCTGGCGGCAGCACCTTATCGCCGCCGAGCCGAGCACACTGGGCGACCCTGTCGCCCTGCCATTCTCGTCTGCTCCTCGAAATCCATCTCGCGCCTCAACGAGACGGGCTGCTGTCGGTGTTCTTGCGACACCTGGACAAACTTTTCTTTCTTTCTTTCTTTCTTTCTTTCTTTCTTTCTTTCTTTCTTTCTTTCTTTCTTTCTTTCTTTCTTTCTTTTTCTTTCTTTCTTTCTTTCTTTCTTTCTTTCTTTCTTTCTTTCTTTCTTTCTTTCTTTCTTTCTTTCTTTCTTTCTTTCTTTCTTTCTTTCATATGAGAAAACATGAACCATATAGCATGACCAAGACCGACTTAAATACAGACCTGCACAGATAGCACTGCTCCAGCGCGCACCTTCTAGTTCATAGCCTTCGGCGCTAGGGAACGAACACTACGGGTAACCTGGCGCTACTGTAAACCTGTTAATAAGAAGGGTCTATTTGTTCTGTCATTTTTCTTCGTCGTTATAGTTTATTTATCTGTCCACGCTGCAATGCACAAGCACCTGTTCTGCGCATGTGCAGCGAGTAACTGCAGTGCCGTCGCACAAAGCGGAATCGCGGTATGTCTTCTAGCGAGAGAAAAACATTATAAAAATAAACACTCCGCTAAAATACAAAAAGGTAAAATTTTAGAAGTATAACTTGGGCAAAGATCTTTTTTTTTTTTAATTTGGGTACAGTTTGTTTATATTAATTTGTGATTTGATGATGATGAAAATGACAGACGAACAGGTCAACCGAGCGCCCTCAACGACGAGAAAGGTAACGAAAGTTGGCGCACGAGGTCCCATAGGATCCTGTTTTTTGTGCAGGTCTGTATTTCAGTCGGTCTTGAGCATGACTAACAACTGACATGGAGTTCCTGCAATGACGTAATGATATCCAAGGAGACAATATCTAGGGCTCTATATCTACACGCACCGGCAGAAAGGGCGGCCGTCGCTGAGGGTGTTCTCCTCCTTAATCTTTAGTAAACATTAGAAATGGTGGGAGCTTGGCTGCATACCGTCTGCCAGTGCCACAGCTTCTGCACTGAGGCGCGTCTTCACCGTTTATTTAGTTCGCATGCGTTCCACACAAACCTTTTGTGCCATTGGACGTTGTACATTGACGCAGACTAAGTATTAAGCGGTTTTATGAAGAGCACCGCCATCTTGTGAACGTCTATCCGCTACTGCCTGGACAAATAGCGACCGCCATGCTGGTATGGGCGATCGTCAGGTATGACACAGGTTACACAAGTAATTTAGAATTTCATCGTCCCCCCACTCCCTCGCCCCTCGTTTTCGCGTTCTAAATGTTCCCGACTTCCATAAAAAATTTCCAAGCAGTACAGTTAAACCATTCGGCAAAAACAAAAATAAAAATAAAAAAAAAGTAGAGGGTTATCTCTGTTAAATCGATTATATTACGAAATCACGGGTATCTGCAGTTTCAACTGTACATGTGACGTCATCTGGAAGCCTCCGCGTGAAATGCGGGAGATTCAACTGCGGCTGCCACGATCAGCTCCGGTGCCTTGATCGCAAAGGCCGTGGATTGTGGCGCCATCTGGGAGCCGCCGTGTCAAATGGCGGATGTTTAAATCCTATCTAAAATAGTAAAACTACTTTCAAGTTAAACACGCTTCCCTATGGCTGAGCGGTTTAGGTGCTCGGATACAGAAACCCGGGTTCGAACCCTACCGGTTTGAGTCCTCTCCGATGCTATATATATATATATATATATATATATATATATATATATATATATATATATATATATATATATATATATATATATATATATATATATATATATTTTTTTTTTTTTTTTTCAGTGAGAAAGCACCGGCAGAAACAAATAAGACAAAATTGGTCGGACGAGATTCTTGGTCAGCGGTGGTAAGCGTAGGAGTGAACTCCCTGACCGGATGAGCATTCTTGATCACCTGGCACGCCCGATGAAGATTTAATATAACCATGTACTTTTATGCGGCGCTGATACGCTGTACTCATTTATGGATTTTTGAGGTGGTGTCAGAGTCCTTCATGGTGTTGTCTATAAGCAGGCAGTTACGAAAAAAAAGCGATCGTACGACTTGAAAAGCCGGTACTTCGGTGGGTTATGGGGCAGGTGCTTCCATTGTCGTGCCGGTGATTTCAAATTTGGCTGCTATAGTTTATGGTATACCTCTGTAGTGTAAAGCGGTGGTGCCATACATCTGTATGCGGCGCCGATCAAGCTAGCGATGCGGGTCAATTGTCACTAAACTCTCCGTGGTAGTTTACTGAGCTTGAAAGATGAGTAACCGATCTGACTGCTAGAAACAGAGTGCTAAATTAGTCGCATTTCAAAGATCTCCGCTAAGCGTCTTTGTTGATGAACCGTGTCAGGGAGAAGGCGAACATTGCAAGAGAAGGACTAGGAGAAATAAAGGTACTACGTGAGTCGTTATATGAGCATGGAGCGGTATTTGTGTGCGTTGTCTCGGAGCAGTTGTGGCACACTGCGTTTCGCATACGCCATCCGGTTGGGGGTGAGGAAAGAACTTTGCGGGTGATGTGTGCCTGCTCCGTGCTGTGCGTGTTGGGTGCGGTAGGGCGATGACAGTGCCCAGAAGTGCATGCTGTTTCGCTTAGCGTCTCGGGGTTTATATCTGCACTACGAGTCTTGCGTAAAGACTGGTTGACCGTTTACTGTGCGGAACGGAGGAGTAGACACTGTATCTGAGAAGTCTAAACGCTGACTCCTCTGAAAAGCGGCCCACGCACGGAGCAGTCAGAGGCCTTACGCGGTGACTGCGTAATGAACTCGTCACGGAGCCGCTGCCGCAGCTGTGTGTGGGGGTTCCCGTAGTTGTCCTAGTGTTTGAGTTGGCAAGGCTGCTTCGCGCGCCACAATGTAGCGGCGCGGAGCTCGCTGTTTTTGTTAGCGCGCTGAGCGAACGTTACGTGGTGACGACGGTCGGCGTTCGCCGATCCTTGCCCCCGCCGCGAGTACGTGTGGGTGCTGATGCAGGTCAACGCGTGAGCTGTGTTCGAAATTGGTCTCCTCCTGTCTCCCTGAACTGGCGAAGCTCTCTTGGCCCCTTAATGGACCGTTTCATTGCGCCGTCACGCGTTGTGGGGGCGTGGGACGCTGGCAAGCGAAGACGACGGCGGCCGCTTCTGCTGCTGCTGCTTTTAACGTTCTCAGTTCTGCCGAGAGAAGGCGCGCCGCACAAGAGGCCCGTCAGAAAACGTGGCGGTAGACTTGTTTGCAGAAAGCTGCTCTGCTAACTCACTTCTCTGCTCCGAGGTTGCGAAGGAGACTCGCACTCATGTTTCGTACGTGCCGTCGTCATAAATTATTAAGAAACTAGTCGGGGACGACGCGGAAAGAGACAGACACTATAGTGCTATAGTAATTTTATGCGTCGTACTTCCGGTCTGTTTTTTTTTTCTTTTTTTTAACGCAATAGCATTAGAGGCCCCTGTTCACTGAAAATCCGGGGTCAGCTGCGTTGGCTTTGTGAGCGAAGCGAAAAATCACAAAGCGGTAGCTGGCAGCTGAGTCTGAGCTGGCATTCCTGAGCACTAACTGAGCCAGGGTTGCCTGACATACTCTTTGGCATGAGTTGCCAGCTCGGATCTCTCTCTTTTTTTTTTCACATGAGAAGGTGATACTAAAATTGCCTGTCACGTCATCTCCAGGCCACGCAGGCGCGTTCATACGGCTTGGTTAAAGCGTGACTTAAAATGTCAGCCGTTAGCCAGCGTTATCGCGTCATATACCCTTAAAGCGGTAAACGCATGTGAGCAAAAAAGTGAGCGAAGCGACAAGGCGGCGCGGCGTAAGCGATCATGGTTCGCTCCGTCGCCTACCGGGGAAGACGCATGCACGCGATAGCGCGAACCGAGCGAAACGGCGACAACGCTCTGTCTAGGTTGTGTGGCTGGCATTTGGCTGACATAGTGGCTTAGTACACCGCAAAACTATTGCCAAATCTAACAACAGTCATAACGATTGCAAGAATTAACGTTATTTTGCGATAACATGGCAAAGTAAAGTGTATTTACAGCAAACCATATCGAATGTGTGTGAACTTGCACTGTAAGCGGCACGAATAGTCACGTGACCCCTTGTTTTTATTGTTGTTTCGGTTGCGATTAGACGTTCTTTGAATCCTTGGCTATCCACCATTGTTCGTTCAAAGCGAAATGTTTACGCGGTAATGCACAATCACAATGCCACACAGCAAAATAAAGAAAGCATGCGAAATGAGCGGCAGTGACGTACGGTCACTTCCGGGCGAACAAGCGAAATTTTCTATTTCGGCAGATCCGAGCGACGAGCCAAGCGACACATGCATTTTTGTTCGCGCGAAGGCTTCGCGCGACGCGTGCCGCCGTCGCGTTCGCGTTCGCGTGAGTTTTCGCGTGCATGCGATTCAGCCTTAAAGGTGGAGTGGTGGAGTTTAAGTGTTCTTCGTGATGTTTTTTGTCTACCACAAACTCCTAACAAATATCCGGACTTAGGCTGTTCATGTCATGTTGGTTTGTCTTGATCAAATTCATAACTTTAAATATGGATCTCCCGAACGAGATTCGGTCTGCCAGAACGGATTTACTTGTCCTAAGACTTTCAGGGATGGGTACGTAAGTCAGCGCGCTGGGCTCTTGCATGTAAACTAAGCGGCTGGACCGTTACCGTTGCGCACATTCCAGCCTATCTAGAAAGGGCACCGTCTGGCTGGTTGTCTTGGGCGCGCATTTTATGCCTGGCAGTAAACGCGGATTGTGGCTGTGCTGACGCATTGTTCGTAAATTGTGATAAGATTAGCGGATGAGAGCGAGTCTGTGGACGGAATGCAGCCTCCACATTTAGTGCAGGTCTTGTTCGGAGCATAAACATGAAACCAGTAGCATAATAACGAATTGGGCAAACAATGACATGAGATGAAAAGTAATTGGGATAGTGCAAAATTAAAGCGGAGAGATTCGCAGCAGGAGGATATTCGACCCACACAAATTATGCGAGCAGTGAGCGTTACCTATATACTGGGAAATCGGCAGACGTCGGAAAAGGCTGATTGGTGATGCCTTTGTCCCAGGTAGGCTTTCATGAATTAACCGAATAGCACCGTTCCCGAGTGAACAGCCGCAGGAAACTATGAGGTTGCTCCCCCCCCCCCCCCTCTCCTGTTTCCCCCGACTTTTTATTTATTTTTTTATGCTTTGTTTTCATTCTCCTACGCGTCTCTACCGCTCGCCGTCTTCGATGCTTCGTGAGGGCAGCAGATGTACGCGGGCCGGATGGGTTTTTAATACGGCTCATGCTCGGCAAGCGTGCATAATCGCCAACTTTCTCGACGTGGGCTGAAAACAACGGAGGAGTGAGGGGGAGAGAGTGAAAGAGAGGAGCGCCGGGAGCGTCGTGCAGGTCACGTCATGACCGGCGGCCGGCCGTACCGTTTCTTTGTTTTTCGTTTTTCCTCATTAAACCTCCCTCTCCGCTGCCCGCCAATATGCCGCGAAGAGAGGAGCCTACGGAGGCGTCTACGTACGCATTAAAGAGAGCGTGTGCGTTACGCGCGCACAGCTAGGGCGGCGCTCACGAAATTGTCAGGAAGTGCGCGCGTAGTGAGCGAGTGCTGGGCAGCATAATGTTTGTTTGCGCGCATACCCGAGATCTGATCTGCGGCGGAGAGAACGGGTGCGCACGACTGCCGCCGTTCAAGACGGCCGCGCCATTGTTCGTCGCAATCGGGCCGTGACGACACAGGCCTTCGGGGGAGTTTGCCGACTCCACCGCCGAGCCTCGTGAAGCGTGCGTGCGTGCGTGCGTGCGTGCGTGCGTACAGTTCGTGGGTTGAGAAAACGGCAAACAACAACCGTGGTCCGTCGCGCGCGAGATTGTGTGAAGTCTACTGTATACGCGTGCACGGGCTGGTTCTACTGATCGTCGTCTCCTGTTTTTATTTCTTTCTTGTTTTCTTTTTTTTTAAACACTGCGCATCGCATCTGGAGCGTATACACGCGGTACTGCATCTCTGTGCGCACGCTTGTGTACGCGCACATCGCAGTGATGTGGATCGAGGAGTGAACGTGAATTACACAGCACGGTTTGCTGGTTTTCTCCGTGTACATGCACACGTGCTTGCTCTCTTCCCTTAACCCTGCCTCCGTCGTCCTCCTCTCCCTCCTCAAAACAGGCGCTTGCCTTCCGGCTGGCCGCTGTGTGTGTGTGTGTGTGTGTGTGTGTGTGTGTGTGTGTGTGTGTGTGTGTGTGCGCGCGTGTGTGTGTGTGTGTGTGTGTGTGTGTGTGTGTGTGTGTGTGTGTGTGTGTGTGTGTGTGTGTGTGTGTGTGTGTGTGTGTGTGTGTGTGTGTGTGTGTGTGTGTGTGTGTGTGTGTGTGTGTGTGTGTGTGTGTGTGTGTGTGTGTGTGTGAAATTGTGGTCCCGTTACGAGCGACAGCGCGAGATCTGGGGCATAGCGAGCGCGCGGTTTCCGAGAAATCGGATATCTTCTCTATGGACGAGGGAGAGACGAGACTGGGTGCTCGGGTAGTTAGCTTTTATGTTTCGAAAAGAAAAGCCGCGAACCGCACGAAACGTATGTGTCGGGCGTATACCGGCGTTTCAACTCTGCTGGCCTGTTTTGTTTTTCTTCGTCTGTATGGCAACAAATCGCGACACACACGCAGGATAAACAAGTACTAGTTCCTCACACAGAACAGAACTGCTAATAGCTACAGCACCATCAGCATAGCAGAAACGAAAGCAGCGATGTGGTACTAATGTTATAAGGGAGTAATTACTCACTGCATCCATCCAAGCGCAGCCATACGGCTACAAAGAAAATCTTGTGGTGCCGGGTTCGATTCCCGGACCAGGACGAATTTTTCTTTCACTGCGAAGTTTCTGGCAAAGCTGTATAGCTTTCCTTTGTAGCCGTATGGCTGCGCTTGGGTGGATGCAATGAGTAATTACTCCCTTATTACAAATCTACTCCACCTTGGGGGATTCCCCTAAATATTTGACCAACACCATTCCTACTTCGAGTTATAGATCAATTCGGTCTCGCCCTATCATCTGATCTGCTGATCGTCCTGGTTAGCTCAGTCGGTAGAGCGACTGCCCCGGGAAGGCGGTGGTGCCGGGTTCGATTCCCGGATCAGGACTAATTTTTCTTTCACTGCGAAGTTTCTGAACGAAGTTTCTGAGAAAGCTGTATAGCTTTCCTTTGTAGCCGTATGGCTGCGCTTGGGTGGATGCAATGAGTAATTACTCCCTTATTAGAAATCTACTCCACCTTGGGGGATTCCCCTAAATATTTGACCGACTAGTACTAATGTTGCTAGTACCAGTCGCATGCCTCATATTCATAATAGCAGACGCTGGAAGCCTATTTAACACATGTATTGATTGTATTAAAACACCTGGTGGTCTACTTGTCTGGCCGCCGACGCCCTCTGAACAGGGTCCCAGGAAAAGACTTCCCTGTTTTATACATTCCAGAGGACACATAGTATGTATCAATTGGCCTTGAGCAAGAAGGAAGCCACTCTCTTCGACAACAATGGGTTCGGCTGCAATCGGGCCAAATGGAGAAAGCGAGACCGTTTTGACTGACACGGCGTCACCACGAGAGAAACCTCCGCGCTGCGGCGAGATACGATATGTGGGCCACGTCGGCAAATGGAAACTCCTTGCTGTCGCTAATGGAGGAGACCAGGAGTCGCGCTGTTCAGCCATCTTCGGAAAGATAAGGCGCGCGCGTCGCTACCGTTTCCGCCGCGTGCGAGCTGTCTGATGGAAGGAAAGCATTAGGCGCACCGTCGCGTGTTTACCGGCCCGAATCAGCGCCCAGGGCGCCTCCCAGGAGAGGTATTTACCAGCACGGCAAATGTGCTGCGTGCCCCTCCGCTCGGCCTCTCGCTCCTACTTGACTGCGTCGTCGCGCGGTAGACGGGGCATCGCCGCGTGCCGCCTCCGACGACGCCAACGCGTACTACGCTGCCTCACTCACGCGCTCGCGTTTGCGGCGGCCCTTGTCGCGGTCGCCGTTATCACCGCATCAGTCTCTCGAGGACTCGATACGGAATCTTGGAGCATCCCCGACCAGCGAAGGAGCGCCCGTTCTGTGTTTGTCGATAGCCGCCTTTCTCCGGCGACTTCCTCCGTCTGCTGAGCTGGAGTCGGCGCTCTGCTTTGTGGTCAGTGAGCGAGTGCTGTGCCACGGAAAGCGGCTGCGCTTCTTGCAAGTGGCCAAGTTTCTGTGGGCGCTGGTTGTGTGCTTTGTGGGCGCGGGTGTGTGTATATACGAGTTGGTGTTTTTGGATAGCTCTAACGGCGATTATACACCATGCGTCTTCGACACGGTGAGTTTTTGCTCGATTGTTCAAGAAGGGCTTTGTTAATGTCAAAGGAATGTTTTATTTTTGCGCAGTTTTTATGCCCCTCCTTCTCTCTCCCCACCCACCCGCCCAGTTTCTCGTTTTTAGTGATCCGCACTGTTATCAAATGCAGGCTGACGCTGCTGCCATTGTTTTTTCAGTCTTTATGAAGTTTTGTTGGTCGGTTTTCGCCACGAAAAATCTCAGCTTTTTTTTTTGTTTTTTTTCCACTGTTGGGTAGCCATCGTAAGCGAGCTCGTCTCGAAGGACGAGTTGCTGAACTAAGGTTAGTTCGGCTTATGACCCCGTAAAAACAATGCTTTGCTTTGAAAATCGGCATCGAGCTCTTTAACAGCGCGGACAGAGCTGTGGAATGGTAGAAACATGATTTGAGGTCTCGAAACCCGTAACCGTGTTTTCCGCACCTGCGCTAGGTCGTTGCGAGATCTCTGTGGTGGACCGTCGTCCGTCCTTGATGCGGTGTTGTTGCGTAGTCCACGACATGCTCGCGTAGCGTCACCAAATCTGTGCCCACGCGTCAACGATGTGTGACGACGTCCTTGTGCGCCTATGTCCTCCCTTCTCTCGTCACGTTGTTCACGCCTATGTCGAAAAATTTCACAATGGCGGCTCTCATGCATAGTTCCTCTCCCGTTGAGGTCGCGAAAGAGCGAGCACATAAACGCGTATCTTGTGAAGAAAAAAAAAAATCTAGGCATTTTCATTATAGCATGGCGGAAATTCTGAAAGCTGCCTTAGTGAATGAAGCAAAAACGACTGGCGCATGTATACACCCTGGCAGAAAGTCTCCGGGCCGTGTGGTTTGCCGTAGTGAAGCGCTAATAATAATAATAATAATAATAATAATAATAATAATAATAATAATAATAATAATAATAATAATAATAATAATAATTTAGACGCAATGTTGTTGAACAATGTCGCATGCTTTCACTCTTGACGTCTTACCCACGACCGCGTTATGCTTTCATTGTTTCTTTCGTCTACTGTGTTGGTTCTTATGGATTTGGTACATTGGCTGCAGCACTGACGAAAACATCACCCAGATAAAATTTTATCCCATCTACTTGAGCTGTCTTCGTCTATCACCCGTGTCCAACCCAATGTCGCTCATTACAGTCGCGCTCAGTGTTGCTTGCAACGCTCTAGTGGCCTCCTTAGCCTAGTTTGTGCCTGATAGTCAATGAATGCATGCGCCATGATACACAGCATCATGCAAGTGGTGGGAATGCTGTTGCAGTTCGTATAAATAACTTTGCAGCAGCGAACGACTCCCCTTGATTCGTGACCGGAATCCGTATACGCCGATGCTTGTTGATTGATTGATTGGTAAACTTTATTGGGGAAAATTGGGGTTAGGGGTAGTGGGTTAAGAAAGAGCAGTGCTTATTGCAAGTCAAACTAAGCGCGATTGTACGCACATTCTCGCGGGAGCGTTAATCTCCTTCGCGAGGGTTCACTTCATCTTCGCCTTATTTATCGTCATCGATTCGGCCGTTATCTGTGCAATGAAGCCTGCTTTTATCGCAGCGCTTCTTTATCATTGTCTTTAGTGCGGCATGTGCTTATATTTCTAACGCCGCGGCGGTGTATACATTCGTAAACGCACAGGCCTGCGCTGTTTGCTTTCTTTGTGGCAGCGCAGTTCGGGCCGGCTACCCGCACAGCCTGCGAAAATACAATGCTCGCTGTCGGCCCTGTTCGTGACGTCCGCGTGTGCACGAAATTTTCAGTGGCGCTTCGTTCTCCCTTGACGGCGCTGCACAAGCACGCGACTTTTCGACCCTCGCTACATCCGCGATGCCTTGTAAGCGTCGTATCCGTGACAGGTTACGCCCTGCAGTGGTGCTAGGAGCGTGATATATTGAGCGTTGGGCGAAACTTCTCGCAGCTCTCTCTCCCGCCAGGTCTGCGGTGAACGTGGCCGCCTTTTGCTTCTCCGCAGCGAACCGAGCACCCAGAGACAAAACCGGTTCCTGTGTCGCTGTAATAGAAGCGTCAAAAGTGTCGTGGGTGACGCTGCCGAGTCACGCTCGCCGAAAGCAGCGAGCGGAAAGCGCGCGAGACGCGGGATGTCGCGCCATCCGCGCGTCCTCCTGTTCGCGGCGGCGACGAGCGACCGCGCGGTCGCTCTCTCGTTTCGGAGTCGCGTGTGCTCACTCCCTCGCGTAGGCGCTTTCGCGGCTTGTTTGTCGGCGAAACGTTTCGGCGTCGCAGAATCGCTGCGAATAACGTGATACGACTCACGAAGGATGATTGATTGTGCGTGGCGCCGGGGAACTTCGTGGGTCTCTGGGAAGAGGGTTCTCGTTCGGTAGGTTGCGCGTGGGATATCAACTTGTTCGGGTTAGAAGCGAGGGATTTTAAGTGTTGCGCAACTGTTGGAATATTTAAGGAATTTGCGGGCAAAGGAACCAGTAGTATTTTTTTGTGCAACTCCCGTGTGCGACCGGTTCTTAAGCAGTGTTCGAAATGGTGCCCCTATGGACTAGCCTGCGGGGCTTATACTACCTATACTACCAGTACCACCACCACCGATTTCTTATACGAAACGATGATTTCAATGGGTGAAACTTTTTACTATATTCGGTATTTTTAAGTCATCATTGCATATAAAGTAATAATAAAAATCGCTTAATGAATGCTCCAAGAAAGCTGCAC